>NC_065544.1:46090514-46392458 GCF_932294415.1 Quercus robur | reverse complement strand
TGGCATGGGTCCCGCAGTGAGCTGCCATTCCTGAACTCATTGAAGATGAAAATGTCAATCCTTCTTGGGGTAGCCCAGATGAACCTTGGAATCATACTAAGCTATTGCAATGCCAAATTCTTTCGGAATGGCGTGAATGTCTGGTAATATTCTGCCATTCTGGTTTTTTGCATGCTTGAGCATTTTCAAGCTTTTCAAGAGCTATCAGATTCATTAATGTGTGTACATCACATATTATTTTCAATTCTTAACTAACATATGCAATATCTGATTATTGAATTATAACTTAATTGTACATAACATATTATTTTCAATTCTTTCAGCTTGCTGTTAATTTTAACTTACACAGCTGCATTATTCCAGGTTCCAATTTATTCCCCAGCTGATTTTCTTAAACAGTTTGTTTGGCTACCTGTCCCTTCTTATCCTTGTGAAGTGGTCCACTGGTTCTAAAGCTGACCTATACCATGTAATGATATACATGTTCCTAAGTCCCACTGATGATCTGGGCGAAAACCAGCTTTTTGCTGGCCAGAAGACACTGCAGGTTGCCTCTCATTTTATTCTATGTTTAAATTCATTTTCTTTGAAAACCACATGTGGTTGTTCCTTATTGTACTTTGATTTTTTCCATTACCAGCTTGTGCTACTATTACTGGCCTTTGTTGCTGTACCCTGGATGCTAATTCCAAAGCCTTTTATTTTGAAGAAGCAACACCAAGACGTATGCTTTTAGTTTTCTTATATTCCTGTTACCGTTTCTCTTGCCCAATATGATCATAGTATTATTTTTGTCTATATTTCCTATGGTTCTGATTTTTGAGTTGCTTCAGAGGCATCAAGGCCACTCCTACACACCGCTTGAGAGCTCAGAGGACAACTTTCAATTGGGGGCAAATCATGATTCCCATGATCACGAGGAGTTTGAGTTCAGTGAAGTTTTTGTACACCAACTCATACATACCATAGAATTTGTGCTTGGATCAGTCTCAAATACAGCTTCTTATCTTCGTCTATGGGCACTAAGGTATGCTGCTACAAACTTGAATTTATATTCCAATCTCAGCTCTCGTTCAAATGCATCTGTGATTTTGCATTACTATATATTGTTAGGTTGTGAAAACAAACCTTATTGTCCTTATCATGAGCTTTCTTCTTTTTGATCAGTTTAAGACTTTTTGTGTATTTCTATACAAAGTCAGGTTATTATGGCAGCGACCTGATTGTCCCTATCATGAGTTCCTCCTTTTTGGCCCAATTCAAGACTCTTGTTTATAACATGCAAATAAAACCTTGTCTTCTACACCATGGTGATCCTCCTGGCAAAATCTAATTAAAAAATGGCTAGCATGTGATCCTTGTAGAAGATCCAGCTTCTTGACCCACTCAAGCTGTGAAACTTCCTGATTCATCCATTTAAGTCAAGGATGGGCTCCTTCCCTTTTTTGTACAAGGGGCCTTACTCTATCGAATGGTGGGGCACAATGCACAACTCTTGGTGTGTGCTGTATCTCCTTATATTTAGAAGAGCACATGACATCTACCAAGAGGTGCTGTGGTAGCTTTTTCCAGTGTTTACTGCCAATGGGCTCTATCACAAATTGCACTTCCTCTCTCCGTGTGAATGGGTTGGGGTGAAATCATGGGTTCAATACTGGCTGTATACATAAAAATAATTAAAACAAAAGTGATAATTGCACAATTGTTTGGTTCTTAAACCCTGTTGTGCACGGGGTTCAAGTGATAGCATCGTGGTAATGGTATCCTTTGCGATATCTCATTCTCATGTCTATGTTTCAAACTCCACCTCCCCATCCCGCACCATCTACTTAAAAAAAAAAAAACACCAAACCCTTGTTGCATATGTCTTGTTCAAATTTGAAATCATGGGAACCAATTGAACCTTTCCCGTGGTATGTTATTCACACAAAAGGTATAACTGTCAGTAGCCAATAAATTATATTTGCATGTTTGTTTCATATTTATAAGTAGAGACTAATTATGCATGTGACATGCTTCATATTTGTAAGGGGATCTAATCATGCATTTGGTCTTGTTTCTTCAATTTGTACAGTCTTGCGCACTCGGAGTTGTCGAGCGTGTTCTATGATAAACTTCTAATGCTTGCTTGGGGGTATGTCAATTACTTTCATAATTAAAAGGCCCTTAGAAACAGTTTATTTTTGGAATGTAGAGAATTGACCACTGGGTACTAATGTTAAACACACCCTATCAGGGTTCATTTTTCATTTCCTTCATTTTGATCACCCAGTGGATTATTCCCTACATTCAGCATTAGGACTGCCAAGGAATCAGGCCTGAGTTAGCATTCTTACTGCATAAGTAATTGAGGAAGTGAACAAAATAATAATGCTTCCATATATGTCACAGGTACAACAATGTAATTATCCTTATAGTGGGCATCATCGTCTTCGTTTGCGCCACTGTTGGGGTGTTGCTAGTGATGGAAACTCTCAGTGCTTTTCTACATGCTTTGCGACTTCACTGGGTGGAGTTCCAAAACAAGTTTTATGAAGGAGATGGTTACAAGTTCTATCCATTCTCATTTGCATGGACTGGTGATGAAGATGAATTGAGTCTTTGAATCGAATCTTAGGCACTGCAGGCCAAAAACAATGTAGTCGAGTGTGCATAATTATGGGTTATGTTGATTCTTTCATTTGGACATGACAAGGTGAGCTGCACCTTGAACGGGGTTTCGTAGAAGTTTTTTTTGTGGTGAGCAGCACCCAATCTGGTTGTTGTTTATTTGTTACTGGAAGGAATAAGCAGTTCATTGTTAGGCCAGAGGCTTGGTATGTAATAGCTGTTGCGGGCATGTGTAATAATAAGAATATTTAAACATCTTTTTATTTATAGCTATTATTATTTATAAAAAGAAAAAAAAAAAAACGTAGTGCGTGATGTTGCTGGTCAGGGTGGTTTCTATGTTAAGCTTGTGTGCGTTTGAATTTGAATGAGAAATTAATACTAAATCTGTTGACATAATATCTTTCTTTAGCATGGTTCATTGATAATGGAACCAATTGATACACGTGATTTAAGTGAACGTGATAGTGATGATGAGTAGACAGTTTCAAGGATATTGAATCATATGTCAAAATAAGTGGTCATTAGTTTAGGTGATTTTGATTTACACATGACAAACATGATGCGCTAATTAGTTAATGTGATTTTTTTGTGAATCGTGTTAGAAGACCAATTACATGCCCTCATGACAAGTTGGACTGTTTTAGTTTTACAACTATCTTTTTAACACATACTCCCATCTGCCGAACAATTTGTTTAGACTTTCTCACTGGCAACAAAGAAAAATACTGATTTTGGTTGTTGAAACTATAGACTCATTGGCAACAAAGAAAAACGCACTGATATCGGTTGTTGAAGCTTGGAACAATTTGCTTGGACTCATTGGCAACAAAGAAAAAAGCACTGATTTTGGTTGTTGAAACTTGAAACGTGTGACGTGCTTTGGTACATGAAATTGATGGATGGAACCGGATTTGTAGGGATAGTTGAACTTAGAAGTATCCGTCTAGGTTATTATCAAAAGTAGAAGTATCTATCTAGGTAAGCCGTAGGATAAGCTTTGTAAAGCAAAAGTAAGAGTATAGCAAGTTTAACTAATTCGGTCAATAATGATATCAAATAAGAAGTGTCCAATATGATCAAGTGAAAGAGTTAAGCAAACTAATGTAAACATTTTTAGTGAAACTATATAAACTTGAATACTTAGATTGATGTTAAAGGAAAGTTAATGAGTTTAATTAAAGAATGGAGGAAAGTGAGTTACAGAAGGGGAGGGAATTGGTGGTGTATACCAATACAAGTTAGGTTGATCTATCATTTCTTTTACTAGAAGTATGTTATTAGTTTTTTTTTTTTTTTTTTAAGCATACAAATTTGGGTTTTAGATCCACTTTACTTGTCTTGTTTACTAGAAGTATGTTACTTGTCTTTTACTGGAAGTACGTCATTAGTTTTTTCGGTTAAAGTGTATAAACGGCTTTAGATCCATTTTACTTGTCTTGCTTAACATATATACTTGTACTATACATATGGTACTCTTGTACTATGTTTCTATGCCTCTTATATAAGGCACTCTTGTATATTTTATTAAGTGAGAAATACAATACAATTCATTCAGTATTTTCTAACATGGTATCAGAGTCATTACTCTGACCATTATAGAAATGAAAAATGATGTAATTATTGAACTTCTGTTGTTACTACTTTGATAAGTGTGAAGTTTTGGTTTAGCTAGATTTATTAGCAATGTTCTTGCATGGCAGCATTTGGTAATTGGTTCATGACTGATCCCTTTTTCGTCCCATTGTTGGAAGGATTAAGAAATCATTGTATTGGTGATGGATTTAGAGATCGGATAGTGAGAAAGTGAAGGGATATGAGGTTCACAGTCACAGCCTCACAGGTCCAAATGGATCGTCCCACGCTCTCACTGCATGTCAAACGTTACCCACTCTTACTTGAGTTTTAACTGTAATGCCCTTGGACCACTTGAATATACTACTTGTTTTATGCGAGGATCATCAAACTACGTAAAGAGCCTAATAAAACATTTGTGGTCTTGGAGAGTGGAGACCCTTGTAGTTGTAATGTAGCCTAGTCCATTAAATTGGGGACCATTCATTATATAACAAAAAAGAATCTCTAAGCAAACAAGAAAGAGTGCAGGTATAAGATACTCAAACGATAGCAAGACGAACAAGAGTCAAATTTCTATTCTAGCTGCTATATCAGAGGACGGAGTCTTCCCATTCTGTAAGTCAAATAAATGAAATTGTCCTTCATGCCGATATATGAAATTGTCCCTACTCCCTACTGCCTAATAATGTCTCCCACCAAATTCTTGTAAGCGATGATAGTACACTTTTACCTCCTTGATGTTTGGGGCAAATATTTTAGTCATTCACGATTAGTTTGGTTTTTTTATATTAGTCATTTTTTTTTTCTATTAGTAATCTAACTGTTAAGTGTCCTTCATATTTAATTATTTCATGAATCAAAATGTTATACAATGTCGGAATCTCATTGTTGTAAACAAAAAAACATATTCCTAACTTAAACGAACGAAATTGCCAATATGTAAATAAGATCAAACATGAAAGGTTCAAATGAAAATTTTCAAATGTAAATGCTCAAAATAAAAATAACCTCAAACTTTAAGGACCAAAAGTATACTTTACTCTAAATATCACATATACAAGGAGAAAATGGCCAAATATAGAGATTAAGATTTAAGAAAACAAAACAAATAAACAAACATTTGGGATGATTGTCACGGCATCATAGGATTACAATATAACATAAAAGTTAATATCAATGCCAACACAACTGTTTACATTTATGAAAATGGATCTCTAGGATAGGATTATAAATTAGTCATTAGGTATTAAAAGTTTAAAATTGGTTCGTTTAAAAGTATTTCTAACACAAGTCAAAATCAAGCTTTACCAAGCTAAACTGCATATTTAAGTTTGGTTTATTTTCTTTTCATAAAACTCAAATTTGTTCATAAGTTACTTGATTAACTTTTCTTTTCTTGTGAATAATAAACATGGGTGTTTTTTTTACCCACTACAAATTTATACTAATAATTAATTATTAAAATTATATTATTTGAGTTAATTAGATAGAATAATTTTCGTTTATAAATTTATAAGAATAATATCAGTTAATCTTGTATAATAGAAAATTTATATTATTAATCATTTATAATTGTTAGAAATACAGAATAATTGTATTGTATTTCATGAATAATAGAATATACATAAGTGCCTTTATATAGGAGGCAGAGTGTGCAGTACAAGTAAATGTGCTATACAAGTAAACAAGGTGGGCCTAAAGCCCACATACCCTAATGCATGTTAACAGCCCCCCTCAAACTCAAGGTGGATGTGAGACCAACTTGAGGTTGTCAACCAAAGTGCGAAGACGTCCCTTAGGATGTGACTTGGTGAAAATATCTGCAAGTTGATCTTTAGAAGAAATTGAGATCAGCTTGAGAGCACCATGGACAAGATGATAACGGATAAAATGACAATCGATATCGATGTGTTTAGTCCATTCATGGAAAACATCATTGTGAGCAATATGAATGGCACTCTGGTTGTCATAATAAAGAGGAGTAGCAGAGGATGTGGATACACCTAAGTCTTTGAGAAGCCACCGTAGCCAAAGGAGCTCAGATGTGGTATCAGTAAGGGCACGATATTCTGCTTCAGTATTGGAGCGGGCCACATGAGTTTGTTTCTTGCTTCACCAAGAAATCAGAGAAGAACCAAGAAGAAAGCAATAACCAGTGGTGGACCTGCGATCAGTGGGATCTCCTGCCCAATCAGCATCAGAAAATGCACAGAGAACAAGAGGAGACTGAGCAGAGTAGAAAAGACCATGGAAGAGAGTGCCCTTTAGGTATCGAAGAATACGCAGAACAGCAGCATAGTGAGTCGATCGTGGAGCAGATAGATACTGACTCACTTGATGAACAGCATAGGAAATGTCTGGACGAGTGACAGTGAGATAAACTAGGCTGCCAACCAAGCGTCTGTAAAGAGAGGGATTAGACAACGGTTTCCCCCCTGACGGAGTCAGATGCGCATTAAGCTCAATTGGAGTGTCAACAGTCTTGCTATCAGTGAGTCCAGCTCGAGACAAGAGTTCAGAGGCATACTTGGCTTGAGTAACATAAAGTCCATCTGTAGAATGAGTGATTTCAAGACCCAAGAAGTAGCTGAGATGGCCAAGATCTTTCATCTCAAACTGCTGACTGAGAAAATCCTTAAGTTCTTGAATGTCACTGAGGTCATCACCAGTTATGATCATATCATCCACATACAGGAGAAGTAAAATAGTGCCTTTATCAGTGCGACGAAGAAATAAGGCAGAATCATAATGACTGGCCATGTAACCTAAGCGAGAGATGGTAGAACTGAATTTGGCAAACCAAGCTCGTGGAGCTTGTTTAAGGCCATAAAGAGCACGCCAAAAGTAACAAACCTTATTTGATTCAACAGAGAGACCAGGAGGAGGTTACATATAAACTTCTTCACTTAAATCTCCATTAAGGAATGCATTTTTGACATCCATCTGAAAAAGGTCCCATTTTCTGGCAGCAGCAACAGTTAAGAGAACTCGAACAGATGAGATACGAGCAACTGGAGCAAAGGTCTCCTCATAATCAATCCCATACTCCTGTGTAAAACCTTTTGCAACAAGACGAGCTTTGTAGCGCTCAATGGACCCATCAGAGCGAGTCTTAATCTTGTAGATCCACTTATAACCAACCACAGATTTCCCAGGGGGGAGATTCACCAAATCCCAAGTATGGTTTTTAGATAATGCATCAAGTTCCTCTTTCATTGCAATCTGCCATAAAGGGTCAGTGGAAGCCTCACGATAGGTGTGAGGCTCATGCAGTGTAGCAAGGGCAGTGTAACAATGATAATCAAGTAAATGTGTAGGAATGGATCTTACCCGAGTTGAGTGACGAGGTGGAATGTCTTGTGCAAGATCTTCAGGCGGAGCTGGAGCAGGGGACCCAAGCTCAGGGTTGGGTAGCTCGTCTTCAACCTGTGCATCTTCCACCTGTTCATTAAAGGGTGAACTAGGAAAGGGATCAAAGGTATCTGGTGGTTGGACAGAGAAGTCTATAGGCGGATCAGGAACAGTTACAGAAGGAATATGTGCCTCATCTGGAAAAAGATCTAAAACAGAGGAGGAAGATAGGGAGGCACGAAAGTGAGAGAGCTCGACAAAGGAGCGATGTTCCCAAAAGACAACATTGCGAGAGATACGAAGACGATGAGAGACAGGATCATAACACCGATACCCCTTTTGAGTTTCGCCATAGCCAAGAAAACAACAAAGCCTTGATCGAGGCTCAAGTTTGTTATGCTCATGTGGCTGAAGAAGAACAAAACAAGCAGAACCGAAGGAGCGAAGGTGGTGATAGTCTGGAGGTGACCCAAAAAGGCGCTCATATGGAGTTTGATTTTGAATAACAGGACTTGGAATGCAATTAATAGCATGAACAGCATGAAGGGCAGCTTCACCCCAAAAAGGAGCAGGAACTTTGGCAGAGAGAAGAAGAGCACGAACAGTGTTAAGAATATGACGAAGTTTTCGTTCAGCTCTACCATTTTGCTGAGAGGTACCTGGACAAGTTAGCTGATGAACAGTGCCATAGGAATGCAAAACAGCTTGGAAGGCATATTGAGTGTACTCAAGAGCATTATCAGATCGAAAAATTTTGATATGTTTTGAAAATTAAGTTTCAATCATTTTTGCAAAATTAGAATATACTTGCAATAACTCAGAATGATGTTTCATATTAAAAATCCAGCTATAACGAGAGTAATCATCAACAAAGACAACAAAATATCGAGACCCACCAATACTAGAGACAGAGGAAGGCCCCCAAACATCAGAATGAATAAGGTCAAAGATATCAGTAGATATTGATTCACTAGTATTGAAAGGCAAAGTTGGTTGTTTTCCTAACTGACATGAAACACAATCAAAATTTTCTGTAGACACTGAACCTAACAAACCTCTAGAAGCCAATTGTTGTACACGAGAGGAAGATGCGTGACCAAGTCGAGCATGCCAAAGTGCAAGGGAAGGAGTAGAAGAAACTGTAGCAGCTGCAACAACAGAAACAGGAGCAACAAGTGGAAGACGAAGGTTGTCCACGGGAAACATACGCCCAACTCTAGGACCGGTCCCAAGCTCCTGTCCCGTCCTTGGATCCTGCACAATACACCCAGAATAATCAAAGATAACGCGATAACCTAACTCAGCTAATTGGCCCACAGAAAATAAATTGTAAGAAAGGTCAGGAACATTAAAGACACTAGGAACCGAGAGATTGGCGGTTGAAACAGAACCTATATTATGACCAGACAAAGTGGAACCATTTGCTGTGTGAATATTAAGAGGGTGTGGTGCAAGTTTAAGTTCAGAAAATAAGGACGAGTGAGGAGTCATGTGATTGCAACAAGCAGAATCCATAAGCCAAGAGGAAGGAGACATACCAGATAAAGCTGAGAGAGAAGAGGAATAAGATGCATTACCAACAATACGAATGACATTGGCGATGATGTTTTTAAGGTCATCTGTGGACATGGTGAAAGTGCGTCCTGAAGACTTAGACTGTGCAGAGATGGGAGCCATTGGTTGGACACTTTCAGTGTTAGCAACAGTAGCAGCGGATACAGACACAACTGGTCTGTTGCGACGATAGCAAGTCTCAATATTGTGGCCAAAACGTTTGCAAAAACTGCAAAGACGTTTGCTGGATTGTTGGCGACGATTATTGCAAGAAGAAGACCTGTCCTTATTTCTCATTTAGAAGCAAAATATGCAAAAATGGAGTGCAAAAATGAAATCTACGCGAAAAATTGGGTAAGGAGGACTCGGACTGCAAAAAGTCAACTCTGGTCAAAAGTCAACGGTCAACCTGGTCAAAGTCAACGGATGACGTCAGCAGATGATGTGGCGCTGACGTAAGTAGATGACATTAGCTAGGGCTGACGTAAGCAAGCAAATGATGACGTCAGCGAAAAAGTCTGGCGCGTGGAGGCGCGTGACTGATACAGGAGGCGCGTGACGGCGCGTGACGCGTTTTGGTGGCGTGTGGCGGCGCGTGCAGGTGATGCCGAGAATTCTGGTTGTGCGTGGAGGCGCGTGGAAGGTCCGATGAAGACGAAATTTTACAGAACGGCAGATCGGAGAGACTGCTTTCCAATGATGCTATCTGTGGTCTGATCGGAGAAGCGGAAGCGGTGGTGGTGGCAAGGCAGTGGTCTTTGATGTACTGGAGTCGCGGTGAAGGCAGCGGTGCTTCTCACAAAAACGGCTGCGGAGGACACCCAAGAAGACAAGACTGCTTAAGAGCGGCACACCAAAGGATTAGAGCAGTGGCTCTGATACCATGTTAGAAATACAGAATAATTGTATTGTATTTCATGAATAATAGAATATACATAAATGCCTTTATATAGGAGGCAGAGTGTGCAGTACAAGTAAGTGTACTATACAAGTAAACAAAGTGAGCCTAAAGTCCACATACCGTAATACATGTTAACAATAATAATGATTTGATATCTTATAAACTTATTTACAAACTTACACCATTCAATCTCAAACTTTTATATATATATATATATATATATATTGATTATTGAGTTTGATTTATTTAAGTTGAGTTTAAACCTAGATTTGTTTAGTCAATAAATGAACATAAAGAGACTTTTTTCCAGAGTGCAACCCAAACTGTTTATAAAGAGCTCGATTCATTTATATAGATACTCTACTTGGTAATGGTCTACATATGAATATGGTACACGACACAAGTCATGCTTTCCGGTTTGTAGTATCAGGTCTGGTCATACTTTGCACCCAACAAATATCACGAATTTTATTTTTATTTTTTATTCTTTGAATATAGTTACAAAATTCAATTTCAAATACTTTTTAACTATAAAAAATTAGTTTTCATATGTTGAACGATAGAAACATACGAGTACTAAACTGACATGCCATGAATATTACCGACGAAGATCACAGTCCACTGTTAAAAATAAACATTATAATTAGTTAAATACTATATGAAAGTTCAAATATGTGTATAAACACCCTTGAACGTTTAGACCCTCAATTTACAAATTAACCAATTCAATCTTTATGTCAAACAACTAGCGTGCGGAAAATGAATATAAGCTATAATATGGAATTGGATAAACTATCTAAGCCAAACTAAAATCACAATCCACAGCAGATAATAAAAGGCAAAGATAAAAGGGAAGGAAGATGCAAACACAAAGATAACACGCGATGTGTTATCGAAGAGGAAACTGAAACCCTCGGCGTAAAACCTTTCCTCCGCCCTCCAAGCAGTAAACAATCCACTAGAAAATGTAGTTGGGATACAAGAACAGCAATAGACCCTCCAAGCCTATTCTACCCAGTGCACCTAAACCCTCCAAGCTTCTTGCTCCAACGAGGTTGCGTCGAACCTTTTTCTTTTCTAGCTTCCCGGATTCCGCTACTAGACCGTAGCATCAACCAATGTAGATTGGTTCCTTCCTAACTGCTTCCCGGAAATCCAAACAACCCTCTCACAGTGATGAATATGGTGAGAACAAGGTTTGGTAAAATGCATCTCAAGGATTTGACAATGGAGAGGAAGAGAGTTGAGGAATTTGAAGAGACTCTAATGTATAGATTGTGGATGAATCAATCTTGTTTTTCTTTAGGGTTTCTCTCTCAAAATTCTCTCTGGAAGCTCTCATACATTTGTGGGTATAAGGGGTATTTATACTGGAGTGAGAGGAATGTGAAACGTTAGGTTTTACAAAACAGGGGTGGCTCGTGGCTTGACCTCGCGACTTGACTGAGTCGCGAGATCCAGTCACGAGATAACCATATGGCCAGTTGTCCTGTTTTGTCCTGTAGTGCTCCAGCTAGCATGACTGTTCACCTTCTGGTACGCTTGGCACGTGTGCTGCGTCTGGCGGCTTGAAGCCACGAGCTACCCGCGAGAGCAAGTCACGAGTCTCTGTTTTCTTGCACACTCTTGAGCAATCAACACTCTATCTCACTCACTACCCTTACATCAAACCCACCTAAATACAGGGTTACTAAATGCTGAAATACAAGCAAATTTGACACGGAATAAAGTCAATAAAATTGTTGATTAAATTCAACCTTACACTATACCACCCTAGCGATGACTCACGGTTTTGAGTCCAAAAATCAATTTCTTCAAAAGTGAGAATATAAACAACCAATCAATGTGACTTGTGAGCTTTAGGACCCATTTGGTAATATTGTTCTAATAATGTTATTTATATATTTTAAAAATGTGTAAATAAAAAATATATAAAAATACGTATAATATTATTTAAAAACCGTATAATATTATTTAAAAACTGAAACATGTGTTTAAATGCAAGTAAAAAAAAGAACTTCGCAGTCAGCAGAAACATAGTACAGGAAAGGACACTCGGGGATTTAAAAAGGAAGAACATGCACTAAAAAACGTAAATACAGAGATTAATCCCAGTGAGATATTTCAATCTTCAATGTTCTGGGATAATTTGCGGGCTATAATGTCTGTGACATCAGGTTGCAATATAAATTACATGCCACATTTCTTATATATACAGAAATTTTAGTGTGATGAATATTCACTAAAATTCATGCCCCCTACTGTGAGGTGGTTTGGACTGCAGCAACAGTGGAGACCATGGAGTCGACTCCACAGATATTGCGGCCCCTGCAGATTTTATAGAAACCACTCTCTCCCCAGCTCTCACCCCATGAGTTCTTGATAATCCAGTATGGCTTCTCCTTCATTCGGACAGGAGCATAACCAGATGAGCCATAGCCAACCAGTAACACACCATGATCAAGCCTCTTTGAGCATATGTATGGGCAAGAAACTCCACCCACATATGTCTGCATGAACACCGCGTTGATAGCCACTACATTTAAGCAAAGAGAAGAGTTTGTTAATTGTAGTCAAATATAGCAAATGATACTAGTAGGATGTGTTCTTGTGGTAAAATGTCAATGCTGCAACAAAGTTGCTCACCTGCAAGGGGGCCATTTTTAACAAGGTTAGCAGCAATTTGATCTTCATCAAGTGAGACAACACTGAAGTTAGACACTGCTGCTGCAATCTTGCTCTTGTCAAATTTGCAGGTTCCACGGTCAGTACCAGTGTATGGATAATCTTTCTCTTTCATGAGTCCACCGGCTTTGAGTGTGTACTCAAAGGCACTGTTCATTAACCCGCCATTGCAACCAGAGTCACATGCGCCTGCCTCTTCTGGATCACACTGCAGAATAATACAAGCTTAATTTAGTAACTGAGTAAGAAAGAGCACAAGAACCACCCTTTTCACCACAGGTGCAAAAGAATCAGCATCTATAATTCATGGCACAGGTTTAACCATAAGATAGAATAGGAACTGAAAGCTTAGCTAATAGAATTCAAGTAATAATCTTCCATAAGGTGTTCCCAATTAAAAAATCAAACACAACATGTGAACCAATGATACTGCACATAGGAATTAAGAAACCATAGCAAAATAACCAGTAGCTTTAGGCAATAACTTGCTGTCAGTAATAAATTCCATCCTCAGTGCCAAATTCTATTGAACCACTCACAGAAATAGGTAATGCCAGAGGATAAAGATACAGATAGATAAAAAGGATAATAAGTTTAATACAACAAACATTAAGTTCTAGCGTAAAACGCATAAATATCATACCCACACTTTTTTAGAGATACATATTGGGCAAAACTAGTAAAAACCATTATCAATAATGACAAGATTAGTCAAAAGGTAGAACCAGAAATCATATATTGGGCAAAACAGAAAAAACTCAAGTTGGTGGACTATCAAAACCTTCCAACGAAGCACTATGATGGTTTTGCTTAATATCTATATTAAGAGAAGTATGACCAAATTTAGAAGTAACTTCCCACTCTTTATGTATATTTCCGGTTAAATTTCGGCCACATAAGACCTGTAGTAACAAGAAAACAAAACACAAACATTCTACAACCTATCACTCAACTCATCATTGTACTACAGCACCAACCATCTGATAAGTACAACTGCAATAAAACTCATTTTGTAACAAAAAGGAAAGATTTTTCAGTTTTCATGTCAATTTAAAGACAATACCACGAAACAGAGCATACACATTCTCCAACCTATCACTCCTTAACTCATCATTGTACTTGAGCACCAGCCATCCAATAAGCACAACTGAGTAAACACTTGATTCCGTAACACGAAAGAACAACTTTTCATATCTAATTAAGCCAAAAAAACAGACTTTGTATTATGCAAGATACCAAATAAACTGATCACACATTCACATCTACCATATACACTTAAATGCACAATTATGTATGTTTTTGCAAAAATAAAAAAATTAATCAAAATCAACCTTCATATTAAAGCATAATTAGGGAAAGGGCAAAAGAATTCAACCTCATGATCACAATCCACAAGCTGTTGCTCGCTGAGGCTAACGAGCTCCCCAGTGGCAAGGTAGTTAGCACCTTCCAAGGCCCCAGTTGCACTGAAACTCCAGCATGATCCGCATGATCCCTATTCCACAATCACCACCAAAATTAATAAACATACAAAACAAAAAACTCCACTGCTTTTATACAATTTTTTCAAACACAAAAACCAAATTTCAATACAATTTAAACAAAAACGAAATCAAAGCCAAAACATTTCCTCACACAGATAAAACACCAAAAACATTTTTTTTTTTATTAAAAAAAAAAACTTTGAAAATAACAATATAATTACACATCTAACCACTAACTTTAGAAATTTTTATTTCAAAATTCAATCTTAAAAAAAAAAAAAAAAAAATCAATCCAATCAAAACTAAACACGAATAGTAGCAAAAACTAAGAAAATAAATAAATAAACTTTTCCACAAACAGATCAAAAACCAAAAACTGAAATTACTTTACTAACTCAGAAATCTAATATATATATATATATATATATATCAAATTTACTTTAAAAGATCAGTTATTACTCAGCCTAACACAATAATAGTAAAAAAAATTAAAAATTTATATATAGAAAATAAAGAACCAGTCAAACACTTCCACAGACAGATCAAACACCAAAAATTCAATATTTAGCAACTCTGTAATCTAAAAATATAATAATAATTAAAATTAAAAATTAAAAAAAAAAAAGAAAAAAGAAAAAAGAAAAAAGATACCTGATTTTTGACTTCGGTGACAGCTCCGTGATCTCTCCAATCAAAATCTTCGGGGAGACCTTCGGTGGGAAGAATCGGAGCGGTGTTGGCATCGGTGGGGAGTCTGAGCCTCCGGCTACCTCTCAATCCCAAGACGGTCCTCTTGAACTCGGAGCGAGTCAGATCGGAGAACTGAGTCACGCCGTGGACCGCCGACGGGTCCATCCTCTGGTGTCGGCGCGCTCTCTTCAGATTCTTCTGAAAAACCTTGAACCTGAACGCGTGCTCCTCCTGGTTAGCGTACGACTTGCCGTACTTCTTCTTGAACAGCGTGAAGTGGTGCTCCGCCCCGAGCAGAGGATCGTCGCTCAGAGTCTCGCCAACGCCGGCATCGGCGTCGACGACTTGTCGGATCAACGCGTCGTCGGAGTTTTCTGGCAATGACGTCGTTGCGGAGATCAAGAGAAGAGCGGAGATGAGAAAGAGAGAGAATCGGTTATCCATTTTTTTTTTTTTTTGCTTTGTGAGTTTGTGCGTTGTGAACAGCTTTTTTATAAAGCTGAAAGGCCTCGTGAGGGTGGGATCTCCTGTGGTGAATTTCAGGATATGGATGGATCTGGGGCGTTGGTTACGTGGGACCTATGTATTTGAACGGTTGAGATGAGTTTCAGTTTTTAAATGCGTTGTAGAGGATACTACCACGGTGGCGTTTGACAAAGAATTTGTTTGCTTAGGGAGGGAGGTAAGGAGTAGCCAATGGGGAGATGACAGGTGGAGGGAATAGATTGCTAAAGTTGAATGGTAGTTGGTTATGTTTTGGGCTTTTTTAGGCTTTTTGATTGGACCTAATCTAGCTGTGTTTTCTATTTCCGAATTTTTGAGCTCAAAATATCCTTTTGTTATTGAAAATCTTTGTGCAAATTGCAAACTATGTAATTTTCAAGTTATTTGGTTAGATACTATAAATAGATGATCAAGATAATTAGAATGCATAATAAATTTTTATTTATATATTTTTTTGAAATCTTTAGTAATAAATTATATTATTAGAATATTTTTTTTAAAAATAATTATAACATTTACCATTAGAATGCTATTAAATTGCATTTGTGGGAGATAAATTATTGATGGAGATTTAAAATAAATCAAGTTGTTTATAAAAATGTCGAGCTCACTCAAGACAAAGGTTTATGTTCATCTATTTAGCAAATGAGTCAATCTCGAGTCTAAGTTAAGGTTCTTTTATTAAACAATTGAGTTCAAACATAATAATATGCTCTGAACAAACTCACGAATGTGAGACTCAATTAAGGAATAAATGTTTAAAATATACTTATATAAAATCAAGATTAGATTGTATACGTTTGTAAATGACATCAAATTATTATTTGTAATGTATTGACAATATAAATAGTCCATTTTATAGCAAAATTATATGTTATTTTGAACAATACAAGGTTGATGTATCTAACTTCTATAAGTTCAAAAACAAAAACCATAGATATATAATTAACTCAAATTAATTAATTCTAACTAATTTAATTATTAATTATTGACATATTTATGAAAAGGTAAAAACTAAAAAAAAAAAATATTAACCAAGTAACTTGTGAACAAGTTTAAGAGCTCAAACTTATTCTACAACAAATTTAACTGAATTTGGTGAATATGTAATTTAGTTTGGTAATTAATTCAAATTTAGTTAATGTTGGAAGTAATTAATTCAGATTTACTTCACGTTTCTTTGTTGTGTTTGAGTATTTTATGGGATTGGATTAGGAAGTGAGGTCATTTATGTGTTATTGTCGTGTGCCACTTAGTTGGGATTCCCTTGGGAAACACAAAGATATTTAAAGAACGAGGCAGGTGAGGATTCTGCGGAGATCTCTGAAGCTGAATGGTAGTTTGGATTTTACTAGCTTCCAAGTTGTTTGACGGTTAGGCTGGTAAATTTTTTTTGGGCTGAATGGTTTTAGACTTGAATTCACGCCATATACAGAGAGGTCCACGCCTATTTACAGAAAGTAAAAAACTAGTATAATAAATTAATAACTGAGGATAATACTGAGACGTCCTTGCGTGCGTAATTCACTTTTCTACGTGTACGCTACATCTTATATTAATTAATTATTGTTGGTGAAGATAAGTGTGCTATAAATCAAATACGTAGGATGTGATCATGTACTACGTATGAGTATGACACACAAAATGCAAAATACATGTCTTTTGGGTTTTGCTCTTCTAATATCGTTTGATACGGTACTGTCTGTACAATGGCTTAAAAAATACAGTACTTTTGAATTTGGAAAATTAATAAGAGTTTTATTAACGTATGCTTTTAGGATATATATTAATAAATCATTTTAAAAATTTTTTTTATTGAAAATTGAAAAAGTTATCAAAAAATTTTGACAGCTTTTTCAATTCCCGATAAAATTTTCTTAAGGTAGATTGTTAATATATGTTGTAGGAATAAAGGCCCAAGATAATATGTTGGGCATTGGGCTTTTGTCCGAGGACACTGAATGGTACGAGGAGGGGCAAATAGTCATTTAGGGTCCCAATTTAAAGTCTCATGAGTAAGGAACGAATAAAAGATAATCTGAGGAGGAGTTACTCCTCAGATGTGGCGTATGCAGCTCGTATTCCGGCAAGTAGAATGACCCTCCAAGGAGCTGCAATGATAGGAACATGCTTCATGAATATACGAGAAGGTAGGAAGCCCAAAAATATCTAGGGAAAGCTACTGCCAACGCATTAAATGCATGACAGCTACTTTTCTGGCCGCATTTATGTGGAGAAGACCTCTGAACAGTATTACCTTGGCTACCACAACTCACAGAAAGCCAGATAGGGTATCTGATAGGACAAGTACTCAAGTGGAGGCTCAGATGATCAACAAGTGTAGAATCAAGATGTTTCAGAAGGAGTTATATAATGTGAGAGACCCTCCCTAAGAAAAGGGGGAGAAGGAGAAGACTGTAGCAATCTAAATTGTCTTTGTATTCGATTGTGATCAATATATACAAGTGTAACCTCCTTGGATTGAAAGTCCACTGATATCAAAATCTCTTATTTAGTGTTTGATTGTCATTTAATCCAGTACTAGTTGTTGTTCAACTCATTAGTGCCTAGTTTTTCGACCCACTCTCTACAAATTTATTGTATTGGACTCATTAGGCCAATATCCCATACGTTTTAGGCTTGGACTGTAAATCGAGACTCTACATATGTTCTAAGGACATACATTAACTGGAACCAATTAATAATATACTAGTTAAAGGCTTATCATAATCTTAAAAAATATATTTTTTATTTGAAAAACAATAATAAAATATAAATAGTTGTTATAAAGAAAGGAATAATGAGTTTTTAATTGCTATGTCACATGGTCCATGCATGCATCATAAATTGAGCTATTGCTTCATATGTATTAGGGTTTGTACTTTTGTTTGGAATTTTTGCTGTTGGGGAAGCCAAATCAAAATATGTGCATGGGGCAATCCTTTTTTGAGGAATTCAATAGTGTATAAACTATATAGAACAAACAATATATTTTTAATTATATGTAAATAACAATATTAATTGTGATAATATTTTTTGTATATAATTACTATATTTAATATGTAATTATGCAAAACTTGTCATTTTTTTTTTATACAAGATAGAAATTCTACTCTAACCTAACCTAAGTTGTACGGTATAAGGGTCCCCAAGGTTACTTGGGCCCTGATCCTCAGCCCAATGGTAGGCCCATGACCCCAACCCCTTTGTCCAAGGGCGAGCCCTAGGCCCACCAGGGCCATGGGCCCAAGCCTCATGCTTGCCTAGAGCCCATTGGATGAATAATTTGAGTCCGAACGCATCATGCTTCGTCACTTAGGCCTGCCCAGTTAACTATATCTCGAACAAGAGGGAAACTGCTTGGGGATACCGCATCTCAGCTGCCCGGCATTGCCTTGGAGAGTATCGCCGCCGAGCAGATCTTCTGAGGTGGGAAGCAATTCCAATGCCACTTCTCCCACTCCCATCTAAACACCCACTTTTAAACAATGGAATTGAACCCCCAATCCCACTAATAACCTGGATAATCATAACTCTTCCACTAATCTTGAGTTATAAATAAGATATGAGAATGAGAAAAAGGGGACGGTTGGCAATTCTGGGAAGAGTATTAAGAGAAGAGAGCAAACACTCAAAGGGAGCAAAGGAGCGATCCTGTGAGGGAAGGAGAAAGGCTTAAGGAAATAGAATTGTATTCGGGCCTGCCGAGCATAGGACCACCCATAGTAGGAAACACAAAAGCCCACGAAACAAATAGATTGTGAGCCCACGTAGAGGTCAAGCCCATTAACCATACAAACTGGGCACGCACATAAGTGTATATGTGTGTAAAAACTCTCTCCTACAGACTTGAACCTCGGCCCTTTTTCCCTACACCCCACAAGCACTTATACTGTCATTTTGAAATTTGAAGGCTTTTTATTTGATAATATTTAGTTTTTCATCATACCTGCAAGGCTACAATAACTCTCTCAAACTATTGACCTTGTACAATGTCTTTTATCAATTGATCCAATTTTATTTTGATGCGGATAGTGTTTCAATTGTAAGCAAATTATCTTCTCCTTTTTGTCTTTTGTTTTTTATGCATATTCTCCTTTTTGTTTAGGTGTCATAGGCTTTATCTGATTAGTTTTGTTGGTCCTTGTAATTCATTTTAATTAGAATTCATTTTAATTAGAAGTTTTTGTATTCATGCTTTATCTAATTAGTTTTGGAAGTGGTATTTGATGTGGATTAGTATTTCAATTGTGATCAAATTCAAGTAGGATATAGTGATATATATATAGGACTTAATATTTATTTATTTTTTGTTATTATCTATAAATTTCTTGCAATTTGGTACATCCAACTTTTCTTTTTAATTAAGATTTTTTTTTTTTTTTAACTTAAACAGTTAAACGTGTACTATGTTGTTTTTTTTTATAATTAATATATATTTTTTTAATAAAAGATTAGATGAAAAATTTGGATTGTAATCAAATTAAGATAGAATTTGGATTGTAATTAAATTATGAATTTTATCAACTTATAAATTATAAGAGAAGTTAAAATCATATAACCGTATACTATGTTGCGGGTTTTTTTTTTTTTTAATAATAATTTTATCCACTTAGAAATTATAGGAGAAGAAAAATTATATCTATTTTTTTTAAATCTAATTTATTTTTTATTTTTTATTTTTATTTATTTTTTTATTTTTTTACAGTTTGGTGAAGCCACTTGACGCAGCAATGGTTTTTAAGCCCAACTTTTATTATATAGGGTCCGTTTGGATACAGCTTATTTTGCTGAAAACTAAAAACAATAAAAAAATAATAAAAAAGTTATTATTCATTGGCCTAAATGCACTGTTTATGTCCCATGAATAGTGCAAGAGGCGCTAGTTCAAAAAAAAAAAAAAAAAAACACAAACGCAAGAGTTAGACGCAAACGCAGGGAACCCAAACGCACACATAGTATATGATATGATATGGTATTAGCAATGACAATAAGTTGGATTTTAAGTTTATGAGAAAATAAATAAATTTCTTTTGTAATACTTTTCAAGCCCCTTGAAGAGGCTCTTCAGATTAAAATTGAAATTTTGAGCTTTTTTTTTTTTTTTTTAATATTATCATTTGATAGTTTTTTTTATATGTCGATAATTAGGGATGGTGAATTTGAGCCTTGAATATTTTTATTGAAAACATCAGGGGTGCCAACAAATTGAACTACAAGACTCTTGACGATCATTTGATAGTTGGAGGTAGGGGACTTTGACCCTAGACTATGGCTATAAATAAACTAAATTGTATATGAACAACTCAAGCTCGACTTGTTTATGCTTGTTTGTTTAGTAAACAAGCCAAGCTCAAGCCTATGTTTAGATTTAACTACTAAACAAGTCAAACTCAAACATAATAATGTATTTATGAACATAAGGTTTGATTTAACTATAAATAAATTATATTTTTATATGAATATTTGTATAAAAATATGATTACATAGATTTGAGATTGGATGGTATAAGTTTGTATATAGGTTCATATGATATCAAATTATTATTTGTAGTTTATTGATAATAAAAGCAATCAATTTGTAGTAAAAATTTAAGAATTTGTGAATGGGTTAAAAATTCTAGTCATGCTTTTACTATACTGGAACAAAAAAAGTTAATCAAGTATCTCGCAAACAAGTTTGAGCTTTTTCGACAAAAAAAGAACCAAATTTGAACATGTAATCTTATTTAATGATGAGTTTATGCTCGGCTTGTGTTCAAAATAAAATTAAATAAACAAGTTTAAAATTTTAATATCTACTAAATTTGGAGCATTTATGGCCCTAAACACCAAAGAATATCAATTTAGCTGCAAGGCTTTATACAAAATTTGGAAGCTTTTTGGCTTCAAGGGTCTTTGGTACATTATTGAAGCTTTAACTAGTAGAGAAAGTCTCAAGAAAAAAATATATATCACAGAAAGAATCACATAATACTATCTCTTTGCATGGTGAGTCCAAGTGAAAATTTATGTGAGAGCTGATATTTTCTATGATATTTTGTGCCTTATCCAAGTTCTTGCTAGTTACAACTTACACCTGAATGGACTAGTATTAAATTTTGAAAATGACACATGATGCACCAAAGCATCAAATGCCCACCCACTTAGGGGCGGCCCAACAAATTTGGAGGCCTAAGGCTATATAATTAAATGAGGCATTTTTGTTATCACTTAAATAATATTTAACTAGTATTTAATATCATAATTTTTTTTTATAACAAAAATCTATTCCTTTCATTTTGTAATATGCTTTTTTTTGGGGGAGAAAATGCTAAAGTTATAACAAATTTTACTAAAAAACTTTCAAACGATGTAGAAATGAATGCGATTAATGACACCTCAAGAAGATAATAAACAAGCATTTGAATGAATGATGTTTATAAATTTTATAACATGAGGCTTACAAAGATGTATCACTAATCACAAAAAATAATTCAAAAACTCATTTAATAGGTTATTAATGTCCACATATCATATTAATTGTCACATCAATTTGTAAAGTTTTCAAGTAAAATTAATAATATTTCTAACTTTTTCCTACCTGAATTATTTCTTGTGATTAGTGAAACATATATTTGTAAGGGAAAATGCCGGATATACAAATTCTTTTACGAAAACTTTTACAAACTAATGATGTGGTAAATGATTATAGATAAATAAAAAAGTGATGTTATCAATGGCTCTAGATGAGAACGAGTAAGAAGTTAGCTATAACAACAATTTGTAAAAATATTGTAAAATAGTTTGTAACTATAACATTACTCTATTTGTAAGACCCATCTATTTAAAGTTGTATTATCTTTAGCATTACTCAATTCTTTGGAACTTCTTAAAAGTAGAGGAAAAATATATAACTATTTTTTTTTTCTATATCTCCATTTTTTTTAAATATATCAATTTTCCCCCCAAAATTTGGGGCCTTCCTCTAGTAGGGGGCCCTAGGCGGTAGCTTAAGTGGCCTAGGCCTAGGGCCGGCCCTGCACCCATTCCACCCACAGGCTATTGACACCAACCTCACTGCATCGATCGAAACCCTATAACATGTAGCATCCCTTGGTAGTACTGACACCAACCCCATTGCACTCACCTCACAGGCTCATAAGTCACACTACCCATGGCACCAAATCTCCTCAATATGAATGGCCGCCCATCGACACTATCCAAAGAAACCCGTGGTTGCTGCCTATATGCAGCATGACTACATCTCCATTCCACAATCGTCATTCGTCAATGATACTTTCAACTCCCAACACTACATCAAAAAATGTCTATTACATCAAGTGTTAATACAACAAAATATGTATATAGTAGTTTTAGACAAAATATCGCATCTACAAGTTAAAGTGATTGCAATAATAACTTAAAAGTGTTAAATTATTTCATCAACAATAATAAGTTGCAATAACTTATAATTTTCAGCTACAATAGAAGCTTTAATATATTAGAAAAAATTGTTGCAATAACTTAAAATGAAAGAATCGTTGCAATAAATTGATAACAATTGTTTTTGCAACCTATTGCAACGAAAATTTCGAATTAATAACTTATTGCAACGAAGTTATCATTGCAATAATTTGATGTTAATTCTTTTGCAATCTATTACAATCTTTTAAAATCCTCTGCCAACTTCGAAAAATATTTGCAGCTTAATTTGACATTGAATAAGTTAGTCAACGATGTTAAGGCAACATAACCAAGAACTTCTATCCACAAATCATTTGGAAGAGAAGATTTAATGGAAGAAGAATAAGACTTTCTCTTGTAACTTGTTGTTCTCTAGTCTCTACCACTTAACCGCATATCATAACCCCTCCAAAAAAAAAAAAAAAAAATCCCCCCAAAGACAAAAGAAGAAAAGATTCCACTCCCACACCTTAAAAAAAGCTGATTTATCTAATATGGGGTTATATCAATATTGTGTCTAAAAAAAATATTATATATATATAATTTTTTTTTTCAAGTCAGGGGTTCATTTGAACCATGAACCCCTTGACTGACAAGTGCAGCCGCCAAGAGCCTCTTGCCTAGAGTTTGGAAGGTATGTATCGATATTTCCCTTGACCTTGACATCTCCACCACCCAGATGGGCACCACACCCTTCTCACTAAATTTCTTTCTTCTACTGGTTTCTTAAAAAAAAAAAAAAAAAAACTTGTACTTCACTAGTTACTTAAAAAAAAAAAAACTTTGTACTTCACTGACTCTCTCTCTCATTCTTTTTCAAGATTACTCTTCTTCTTCTCTCTCTTGCAACGGTTGCAGAGTACTTGGAAAGGGTTGCAGTGACACATGCATGCTGAGATCATGCTTGCAATCGATCGAGTCCCCAGAAGCAACAGCCAACGCTGTCATGTTCCTTGGCAAGTTTTTTGGCCCTAGCAACTTCATTGCCTTCGTCTCCACCGTCCCGGAAACCCAAAGAACAAGTTTTCACTGTTTCCATTTTCTCCCCTGACCTCCCCCAAAACTCGGAGTCTAATGTCTAGCAAGTGGTTAGATCTGCAGGATTTAGCACACAACTAAGCATTTTTTTACACACACCCAGGGAGGGTTGGAAATATGTTTTGTAGTACTTGTCTAGTATCTTTCCCTTCTCCTTATAAGGCTTAACAAGCACACGCAAGTTACAAACAAAATGAGGGTTTCCTTTGGCCAAAATCATCTTCATTGTCTTTGGATAAACAAATGTAACAAATCCAAACATTCGTTTCTGCTGGTATGGAATCCTCACATTTTGAACTAGTCCATAAATGCTTCAAAAACTACACAATCACACAAAAAAGAAACCATTTTTATAATTACAATTCCTTGTCCACTAGAAATTCCATCTGAGCGAAAATCCTAGCAAACTAAAAAAATTGAAGTACCTAATATAATTGGAAACATCTTCTTCTCTAAAATTACTATCAGCTGGGAATGTCAAGTAAATCTGTCTTGAACCTGGATTCACAATTCCACCCAATCCTATTGATGAAAAATCATTGCTTTCAGGTGCGCACACCCAAACTTGTGAAGCTCATCCCCCATCATCAATGTTGCTGCTGATCTGTAGCATTATCAGAATGCCACCACAAAATATAACCCATCACGGTAATAGGTTTATGCAATAAAAATTTTTGTTGCAATAAACTCCAAATATTTTAATAATAATTTTGATGCAATGGTATATATATATATATATTGTTACAATAAACAATTTACTATTTCAAATATCTTGTAGGTATAGACTATTACTTCACGAAACTTGTTGTAATAGATTGCAAATAATTGAGCAAAATAAGTCAAATTAAATTACGGCAATGATATCTTCATTGTAATAAATAATTAATTCATTTTGTCACTGCGATTGACTATGAAATAATTGATACAAAGTTATTGCAACGATATATTCATTGCAGTTACGTGTTTGTCATTGCAATAGATTGTAAAAGAATTAATTTCAAATTATTACAATGGTAACTTCGATGCAATAGCTATTAATTCGAAATTTTTGTTGCAATAGATTGCAAAAACAATTGGTATCAATTTATTGCAATGATTCTTTCATTTTAAGTTATTGCAACAATTTTTCCTTATATATTAAAGCTTTTATTGCAGTTGAAAATTATAAGTTAATTCAACTTATTATTGTTGATACAATAATTTAACACTTTTAAGTTACTATTGCAACCATTTTAACTTGTAGATGCAATATTTTGTCTAAAACTACTATATACATATTTTGTGTATTAACACTTGATGTAATAAACATTTTTTGACATAGTGTACTCTTGGTACTAAAGCCAAACTGCGCTATTTAACTATCCCATATCTCTAATCTTCTCTTTCTTTCTCTCAGACAAACAGATTGAGAAGCTTCTTCTCATCATTCCTAGAGCTAGTCCCACTAGGACCCAGTGAGAGAGTGAGAGCAGATGGCTGATAAGGAGTATATGGAAGAGGAGTTAGAGTACCTCCAGCAAGCACCATGTCCACTGCCTTCTGGCACACGTCCCACTTGCCACGTCCTAGCAATCCCACCACTTCGTCCACTGGGTTCACCATACGCCCACATGCTTCAAGCAATAGGGACGGGAACAAAACTGCAAATAGCACAACAAATACGTAAAAATATAATTGTAGAGAATAATAAGACAAGTCATGAATTATGTGCCAGAATTCATGTGCCTTTTTTTTTTCTTCTTTTTTTTCAAAGCATTTAGACTTAGGATATGAATTATATGCCTGCCAAGATTTATGTACAAATTCCTGCTCCTATAATAATGGGATGGAGAGTGAGATTGTGGGACAAAGTTTCTCTGCAACCTATATTGGAGGAACTCTTTGCAAACTACATATGTGTCAACACTAGAGAGTGACACGTGTCTTGGCCTAACTGATGCTCAAATTCAAATATAACGCCGTTAACCCCATATGTTAGAGCACTCTTTTCTCCTCTTCTACAGACCAATCAGACCTGAACCATCCCTTCTTTCTCCCCTAAATTCTCTCTAGTCTAGTAGCCAAAGCTCCAAACTCGCCCCTTATGGCAATCTCGTTCCAGCCTCCACTTAACCCCTCCCTTGCATCATGAGTCTTGCTTAATTAAGGTGTTTTGTTCATGAAGTTCATACTCTAACATAGTACAGTGTGTGCAAGTTGCTCATTTTTTAATGGGTCTTCTTTTCTTAATGGAGCCTTAGTTTTGGATATTAGTTTATCTGCTGTCTTGGGTTGTGAGTGATTTCACATGTTGTATTACCATAAAGTGTAAAGTTTGATTTTGAATGAGCCTTGCTTATGGGGTTTTTTATATTTTATTTTAAATTTATTTTGGATTGGTGATGCCATTACCTCAAATTTTATTACAACATCTTGTATCAACTATTGCAATGACTCTAATGTTATTGCAATGGTTTTTTTCGTTGCAATAAAAATTTTTTCTTGTAGTGCAAGGAAGGATGAAAGAGGATTGGTTGAAAGAAAAAGAGAAGTAATTGGTGAGAGATGAAAGAGAAGGAACAAAAAGGAATGGAGTAGACTAATGTAAGAGAAAGGAGAAGAGAAAAAATAAGATGGAAAGAAAAATATATTGAGGAGATAAGGTGGGATATATCATATATGTGAGGAAAAAAAAAGATGGAATTTTGGGAAAATTATAAAATAGTTTTATTTTATTTTAAAATATAGTACATAAAATTTATAAATTAAGTTTTAGGTAGATAATGTCAACAGTTTTGTAATTCAATCGGGTCTCCTTTTTAGGACTAGGGTTAAAATTACCCTTCATCCATTATTATAACTATTGAATTATAAATAAATAAATAAGTTTAAGGGACATAATAATACAACAACAACAACAAAATTCTAATAAACCGGCTATTAAGGAAGCTAATGATAGTGTTACATAATAATACTAGCAAATAATATCCATTAAAAATTTATGAATTACATAATAATAATAATAATAATAATAATAATTATTATTATTATTATTATTATTATTTTCTATAAAAAATAAAATTAAATCAAATAGTTCTAAAGTAGTACAAAACACTTTTATCATATTCTCTCTTATCATTTCTCATATCTACAACTCTATTAATTTGGTTACAAAATTTTGGTGTGAATAGATTTTAAAGCACTTTTTAGTTGTAGTTTGCCAAATATTCTAAATTTTAATGCATTCACGTTGTCTTACCTTACCTAAAATTTCCTCCCTACTTTAAGATAAGAGTTTACTTTTTCTACTTTAGCTAACAATTTTCTACAACTCTTTACTAATTTGGCTACTAAATTGGAGTGAACAGTTTTTAAGCACTTTTTAGTTGTAGTTTGCCAAATATTCTAAATGTTAACGCATTCACATTGTCTTTCCTAAAATTTTATTCCTATTTTTAGATAAAAATTTACCTTTTTTATTTTAGCTAACAAATTTTCAAAACACTCACATTTTTTTTTTATAAAAAAAAAAAAAACCCACATTATTTTCAATCCTATATTCTATTTTGTTAATATGATATTTAAATATAAAGAAAACCCCACATTTGACTTTTAATCCTATACTCTATTTCATTAATATAATATTTATTTATTATTATTTTTCCTACTTTTCAAAACTGAAATTTTTTTCTTTATTTTAGTTATCGACACACAAAAAAGAATAAAATAAGGGTTGGAGAAATGAATACTGCTTCCCCGAATATAGGAAATACGGTAGCAAAATGTTATTTTAGGAGACATGTAGGAAAGTCAATGTGGGTTTTTTTTTTTTTTTTTTTTGGTTTCATTCCTTAAATTGGTCTCTTATCCTATTTTAAAGAGACTGATGTGAGTGCTTCACAAGTCTTTTCAGTTATATACATCTAAAACACCACTTCCCAGTTCCCACATTAATATCAGGAGGTTTGGATATATACCATCCTCTTTTCTATTATTTAAATAAAAATAATATATATATATATATATATATCCATATCATCAATCAGATGTTTAAATTCATATTTTCTAAGTTTAAAATAATGCATAAAAAAAAGTTTATGGATTGAATGGAAAATAATATCCAATTGTCATAAAAATTGGCATGTATGTTAAGAAAATATAAAATATGTAATTCAACAGTGAGATTTTCAAAATATGAATTCAATAACAAGTTATTGAGTGATGTAACATCACTTAAATTTACACTAGATAGGCTTGGGTTTGCTTTATATACTACTTCCCATAGCAAACGGGCTATAAATTATAGATTGAGACTAATCCCATTATTGGGCTTGGGTTTGCTTAGATAGATGGGCTTGATTTTAAAAATCTGAAATAAGCCCCAGCTATCTTACAAATATAAGAGCCGAATTCTCATCTTCCCATCTATATTAAGTTCAAGTGATATGGGAATCGTTTATAGACATTTGAGAATACACAATTGGATTGGTTTGTTTTTCAAAGGGTGGGAGTTGTTCTTCTTGCCATTAAATTTTGGACTTAAAAAACATCTCTTTGGTGGTTCCATGTTTGGGCCTCAATTCAACCATTTTGGGTTGGGTCCTAAACTTAAGGCCTTCTAGAAACCAACATGGTTGATTTTTTTTGGGGGGGATATATAGTTTGGGGTTATGACCAAAGACGGGCCTACAGGCCCTACACGCAGTGACATCGAAAACCGGTTTTTTGAATGCATTATACGTGGAAGGTGGACTTCCCTTAAAACTTGCAAGTTGCAACTGATGAAAGTGAAAGGCATTTTGATTCGAGGAAAATTCAATACATATAAAAAAATTATGATATATATTGAGTTTTCCTCTAATCAATGGATGCCTTTCAATATATATATATATATATATATATATATATATATATATAATTATAGTTATTATTATTTCAGGTGCAACTTTATTGTAATTTTTTTTTATGAAATTTAAAATACTATTATGATTAAAAAAATATTTTAAAATACTACTACTATAGTTAAAAAATTTATTTTTATAAGTTTTTAAGACTTTCAAAGACATTTTAATATCATTTAAAATTATTATATCATATCAAAAGAAGATATATTATAATTTATTGTTACTAAAAAGTCAGCCCGATGTCATGTGTTATTTGGAATGTAATATATAAATCAAGTTGTTTATAAAGTTCGGTTTTAAAAAAGACTTGTTTATATTTGTTTATTTTGCAAACAAATCAAATTTAAACACAAGTTTAGGCTTAATTATTAAACGAGTAAAGTTCAAATATAATAATGTATTCGTGAACAAGCCCATGAACATGAAACTTCATTTAATTATTATATTTTGTATTTATATTTTTCTAAAAATATATTTATATAGACTTGAAATTGAATCGTGTAAATTTGTAAATAGTTTATATGCTATCAAATTATTATTTGTAGTTTATTAATAATATAGTTAGCACATTTGTTGTAAAAATTCATTGATTTGTAAAGGGATAAAAAATTTTAGTCATGATTTTACTATATATGAGAAAAGAATAAATTAATCAAGTAAAGACAAAGTTTAGCTACGAAATTGGTTATAGCTTTAGGTTACAACATTACTCAATATTTTTTTATTAGAAGTGAATTATGACAAATTCACCATTGAATTACATCTTATTCTTATATCCTCCATGCTTGCAAAATTTCTAGAAAATTAAAGATTTATAGCTATGTCATCAATAAATTATTTAAATTGCAAGTTTTTGTAATTTAAAATTATCCATAAAATATAAGCTTATAAATCGTTTAATTAATAATATCCGATTGACACCAAATTTGACATGTGTATTAGAGTGTAAAGAATATGCAATTTAATGGTTAGATTTTCAAAATATGTTGTAATGTTTATTTTATTGAGTAAAGATGTATTCTTATACTATAACCAATTTTGTAGCCAAATTTTGTTAATTAAGTAACTCGTAAATAAGCTTAAGTTTGAAAGACAAGAAAATGAACCAAACATAAATATGTAATCTTATTTGATGATGAGCTTAGCTCAACTCGTGTTCAAAATAAAATTAATGAATAAATCTGAACTTTTAATACTTAGCTCATCCTTAGCTGCAATTTATCATTATATTTCTATTTTATTTTTACTATTTTTTATTTACTTTGAATGATATTAATGAATTTTTATTTAAATTATATATAATTTGTAATTAAACCATCCCCAACATAAACTACTATTCCGGTCAACTTTTTCCCTCCCACCTCCTTCTCTCTTTCCCCATCTCCAAAGCAAAGTAATCATGAAACATTCCTTTCAAACAAAAAAAGGAATTGTGGGATTTTTTTTTTTTTTGAATGATTGTGGAACATGTTTTACACTGAGTCCACTCAATGGGACTATTCCTTTATGGTAAAATCTACTACACAGTCTCATGATATCCAATATTCTGTGTGCCCATCAAAGTCAAATTATGTACATGTCCTTGTAACATCCACAAGCACAACCTTCCTTTTCCAAAGTATTCTTTCAATTGATAAGGATGTGTTTCTTTTGGTTTACATGTGCTTTCTTCTTAGCAATTCTCCAAAGTATACAGATGATAAGTTCATTGCAGGACCAATCAGTAGCAGTTCTCTCTTTACTTATTTCCCAAAATCAATTTAAAAGAAATCTGCTTTCTAAATCCCTTAATGTTCAGTCAGAGAACAATCAAGATAGGGCATCACATCTGTCAAATTTATATCTCAAAAGACTTAGTGTTATACATGATATATGAATATGACTAAATGATACATATTTTTATAACTTTGTGTTCAAATTGTATGACAAATCCAATCCCACCTCTCTATCAAATAATGGAAGAGATTAGACTTCGTGAACAAGTACATTAAAATAACATTGTTTTATGATGACACCATCCATATATATATGGCTAGCATCTCTCTCTCTCTCTTTTCCCCAGAAAAACAGTTAAATACTTTGGTAGCCCTAAATTCTTTTTAATAAACTTCAGTTCAAAACTGGGGAAAGTTTCAGTTAGTCCACATCTTTGAACTTACCTGCAGATTCATGCCTCTAGATTAATTTAATTGTTCCTCTGGTATTGACCTCTAGAATGGTTTCTAGAAATGAATATTCCCAGCATTTTTGAATAGTTGACCTATTTATTTAGTCATTTTAACTATGTATATATAGGAAGCAGTATGAGGTCTTGAGCTCAAAGGGGTGTGCTTTAGTGAGTGAGTGTTGGGTTGCTCATCCTCAATAGACATGGCAAAATGGGCAGGTCGGGTTGGGTCCAGATCGGGTCAATTGGGTTGCTAGTCAAACGGGGCATTTTAAGTGGGTTAAAAACAAGTTTAAGTCAATTGGGTTGCAGGTTGGGTCGAGTCAGGTCGGGTTGACCCGTATTTTCACATGAATTTTTTTTTAATAAAGAAAACAACATGTATTTGCCATTTGGAAAGTCACGCAACAAATTACTTGATATAAAATACATTACTTTGAATTCACCACTTATATCAAGAATGAATTCAGTTAAACTTATTAATACTTATTCAATAATTTTAAAATTATACAAATCCTAACATTGCTATCTAAAAAAAAAAATAACACAAAGATAAGTAAAACAAATACACAAGTTTTATTTCTACAAAATATCAACATCCCAAAATATAAAACAAAATTACAAACAACTTATTAGATAACTCATTGGACAAAGAATAAAAACATATAAGAAATTTACAATCTTGAAAATTAATTTTATAATCTATTATCAATTGTGGTTGGCACTTTATTTCAATTTGAGATATACATTAAAGTTTGATTGTTTACTTATTTATATATGGTCTCTTTTATGAATATCACATCATTGTTAAGCAATACACACTTTAGAAAATATCATAAATTTTGAAAGCTGTTTATTTTGGACATAAATTGTTAAAAAATAGATCTAAACATTCATAATTTATACTAATTTGATACTTTAGCTTCATCATTTTCACACTTGTGAATGTTTCTCACGCATGTCTACAATTTTAAATTTATGTTTTTAACTCTACTGTAACAAAATTATCTTGGCATGTACTTTGCTATTTGATATCTAAAAATCTTTACTCATTACAAAATTCTCAACCATTCATCTCTCAATTAATTTGCATGCGTTTATGTAAATGTCTCAATTGTTTCCTTAAACCTCACAACAAACAATTAAATCAATATTGTCTTAATTTTATTAATTTTTTTTACCAAAAAAAAAAAGTTTTAAAAAATGTTTCGGGTTTGGGTCGGGTCAGGTTGACCCACAAAAAACATGAATCAGGTCACCGGTCAACTCGTTTTTGCTTTAGGTCAAAAAAATTGGGTTTGTGTCAGGTATTTTTCGGATTGGGTCGGGTCGGGTCATAAAATTCTAATCCATTTTGCCATGTCCTCATCATATGGTTGAGATGGGTGGGATGGTGGGATTGTCTTCTTCTTCTACTTTAGTAGCTGTTGGTGTTGTTTTGAGTTTAATTTTGAATGCAGCAATGCTTTGTAATGGAGGAAAAACAAGCACTTTTGTGAGGTCAGCTGATCCCAATATGGACATTCCTGTTGATAATCCTACCCTTTATGTTCCTCCGGGCCATAATTCGCCTCAACAGGTCAGTTCCTAAATAAAAATCCTATGGCTCAATATGTATTATTCATTCTATACGTTACTATCTACAGTACACTCATATATCCATTATTTTCCTTATAAAATAATCAAAGTCTAAATAAAAAGAAAGTTAAGACGCGTGGCATACTTCAAGAGCTGTACCTTGAAAGTATAGTTGTATTTATTTTGTGGGAGTTTGGATGAACTTATTTTGTTTATTTATTGTATAAAAGTATATTTGTATTTTGAAAAATGTGATACTTTAAAAAGTTGTACATTCTCTTTTAAGATGAAAATAAACTCCTCCAAAATGAAGCAAACCTTTGAATAACATTGACAGTTGTTTTGCATTTTGATAGAAATAATGGGGTGGTTTCAAGTTGGCATTTTCTTCTCTTCTATCGTTTTTTGATTGTCTGACTCAATATGTGAATGCTTTGCATTTAGGTTCACATAACACAAGGAGACTATGTAGGAACGGCAGTGATTGTGACATGGATAACTCCACATGCACCGGGTCCAAATAAAGTGACATATTAGTGTGAAAATTTTAAGAAAAAGCATAAGGTTGAAGGCAAAAATGGTAGATACACATACTATAATTATACTTCTGGCTTCATTCATCACGCCAACATCAGCAACACTTCGAGGTGAAAGTGAAAGAAACTGAAAATTTTTAAATACATTATTGTTGTTTTGTATTGGAGCTATTGCCTTTTTGTGCTGTCTTTGTTTAGGCATGGTTTGTAGCTATATAGGTGGGGTTATGAGATATTCTTTTTCTAAATCTAACTATTCTTGTTTTAACAGTTTGATACTAAATATTACTATGAACTTGGAAGTGGGCGTTTTAAGAGGAAATTCTGGTTTGAAACTCCTCCTAAACCTGGCCCTGATGTACCATACACATTTGGCCTCATAGGTAAGCATTCTAGTTCGCATTAATTGAAGGCATTTTTGGTGTTTTCAATCCAGAGTTCAAATCCCTTCTTCTTGACTTAAAATATATCGGGAAAAAAAAGGCATGTGAACATTTTGCTAAGCAGACACCATTCCTGTTATGCTTTTCTCATGTAGGCTGTAGCCTGGTTGTGATTAAATGAACTATGACAGAAATTTCCATGAAAATAATACTTAAAACTAAAATTAGCTATCTTGTAGTAATAAATAGGCAGCATACAAGCACTTGTTTTCTTAGTATGAGTGTGCTAGCCTAGGTGGTGGATCCTGTGCAGTAACATTTTTTCATATTTACCTATTTCTTATCAAAGAACAGACAATAGCATATTTTAATTATTTCACAATTTCACATGTATTCAAAGCACTCTTCCTTGCACATGGCCTTACCTCAGAGTTATCCAAAGCTAAAGCAAAAGATATATTCATAGGAGAGTAATAGTGGACTACAAAATCTTCTATCTGTCTACACCCCCCTCTTGACAAGGGAGCTGTACCCGAGTCTAAATTCTTGGAAAGCTTGAGAAATAGTCTAGTATTTTTTAATACCACAATACTCTGAATTAGTCTATTAGCGTTTAATAGTACAAGTGCCAGAGACTGTTAACAACTACCTAAGCATCTGATTCTCAATTCCTAGCTCCTTGGCCATAATCAATTCTTAGCACATGCCCTTCATGTGTGAACAGTCTATGTGGATGTATTTTGCTTGGAAAGGGGCTTGTACTAAGGGTGTGTTACTTAGCTACCTAGTAATTTTTAACTAATTGAACAAAAAGTTTTGCACTTTTGGGCTAACTAGTAATTGTTCATTTATACCTGTAATGAACAATTTTTGCAGGGGATATTGGTCAAACTTATAATTCAAATACAACGCTCACTCATTATCAAAATGACCCACAAGCCAAAAGCGGTGTTGTACCCGGGAGACCTCTCTTATGCAGATACCTACCCTTTACATGACAATGTAAGATGGGATACATGGAGCAGGTTTGTTGAGAGAAGTGCTGCTTATCAGCCTTGGATGTGGTGTGTAGGGAATCATGAAGTTGATTGGCTCCCCCAATTTATAAGTGTCTTATAATATTAGTCTTTCACATAAGTCCACCTCTAATAATATGGTTTTAAAAACCGGTACGGTGAAAGAACCGGAAAAAGAGCTAATTACTGGTTTTATGGTTGGACCAGGGTCCAACCGATGGTCAAACCGGTGACGTCATAAATAATTTAATTATTGTTTATTTAAATTATATAAATAATTAATAATTTTTTAATATACTAAAACTAACAAACCAATAGTAATAAATATGTTTCCTTTAAAAAAAATACAAGTACAAAAGTACATAGCATCTTTTTAAAGAATTTAACATAATAACATTACAAAACAATCATTCTTAACATAATAAACTTTCAACAAAACCAAATAAATAAGTTCATTAGTCATTACATTTACATCCAAATGGCAAATAACAAATAAGTTTATTACATCCAAATGGCAAATAAGTTTTAAAGTTTCAAACAAACAAGTACTAAGTTTTAAGACCCAAGCCTCATTTGTTATGAAGAAAATTGAAATCAATATCATCATGTGAACCAAATGCTCCACCACTAGCATCATTATAATCATCCTCATCCTCATCTTCTTCATCTTCAACATGAATAGGATGATTTTTATCTCTAAATCCAGGAGGAGCATTATCTTCATCACCAAATGATTCCAAATTGATGTCATCATCATCCTCAATCACTTCATTGTCCATATCTATACAAACTCCAAAATCAAAGAACAATAAATAAAATAAAGATTCTAATAATCATTTCTTATAAATCATAAATAGTCTAATTAAAATATGCAACTAGGCAAAGAATTGTTATAAGCTAACCTCTTTGTACATGGCTAGAAGACCCTTCTTCAATTGGATAGGCTCCCTCTTCATATAATGCATTCTTTATCTCCTCATAATCTAGAAATGGAGGTTCCTCATCTTTCACTACCCAAAATTTAGTTTTATCGGTACTTGCATAATCAATAGGATCAAAATTGAACTTCTTCCTTTTGACTTTATATCATAAGATGAACATAATGAATAATTAGTAACCAAATCACTTATATTTCACAATCACAAAGAACCCACTTGACCAAATCAGTGAATCACTCATATTTCCTCACAAAAACATTGAAACAAAGAGATTATATAATATATACCTTTCTTTCAATCGGTAGTTATAATGAACAAACACAAGATCATTAAGTCGTTGATGCTCCAATCTATTTCTTCTTTTGGTATGTACTTGTTCAAAAACACTCCAATTCCACTCACATCCCGAAGAGGCAGCTGTTTGGCTAAGGATCCGAATTGCAAACTTTTGTAAGGTTGGAGCACAATATCCAAATAACTTCCACCACTCATCTAAGTTCCATATACAACACAAAACAAAGATACAATGAATCAATAAACATAACTATACTTATCCCAAAAATATAAAAAAGAGCTATGATCTTTAAAACATATTTTCATTTTATTATTAGCTAGAGTAAACAATATCTTACCCGGCTGAGATGTCTTGGCTAATTCTTGAGCAAGTTGGGTTCCAAAAGTTTGTTCACGCTCTCAAAATAGCCTTAATTCCTCCACCAACTTCAATTGACCAACTGAAACTTTTGATTCAATAACATCTGTCACAGCAGATTGTGTCTCTAGCCTTTTATTAAGAGTGGATGAGTCATATTGGAATGTAGGATTCAACCAATAAGCAGCAGCATGAATATCTCTATAGAATTGATTATGCCAACGATCCTTGATAAGATTAACATAAGGCTCCCATAGTCTCTTCTTGTCCTTGAAATTTCCTTCAAATTCTCAACCATTTGAAACCTAACATCATAAGGTACACCCATACATGCAGCCACATCACCTTTAATTCTAGCTAGATGTCTTTTCATTTTATTGATGCCCCCTCCTTTATAACTTTTCCCACAATGTATACATCTATAACTACTTTTTTCGTCTTTCAACTCTTCAGTTACATGATTCCATACAGGATCACATTTCGCTATCACAGATGAAGAATTAGCATTAGACCCGATTGTAGAAGCATGTTCATTAGATGGTACAGAGGCGGACTCCATTTCACTCAACAATTTCAGACTAGCAGCAACCATTGTATCAACAAATAAATTCATCAACACAACATACACAATCAATAGTATAATACTCTGTAAACTATATTTCAAAAACAATAATGCTCTGTAAATCAAATCCACAACATACACAAAACCACAAATAAACTAAAATGTTATTGTAAACTAATAATTGAAGTTATCACTTACCAATGAAGTCACGGAAGGAGAACCTAAGATGAAGCCAAGAACATGAATTGGAATCTGAGATGAAGCCGAGAGAAATGGGGAAAAAAAAAAAAAAAGAGAGAGAGAAAATGATCAAAATCAAAATCAAAATCATAAAAAAGAAAATAATATTAATTATTACTTGATAAAGCCAAGAGAAATGGAAAAAAAAAAGAATCTAGAAAATGAAAATCAAAATAAAAAGAAAAGAACATTACCTGATTACCCAATTAGAAAACCCAAAACCCAGATGCCGAGAAGTAGAGAGCAGAGCTCAAAGGGCGAGGGCGAGACCAACCAAGAAGGAAAAAAGAAAAAAGAAATCCCCAATCGAGAGGTGCATGGCTGCGTACCGTTGTGCGTGAGGCAGAGAGAGGTGCGTGCAGAAAACAGAGTGAGGGCCGTGACGCAGAGAGAGCTTGAGTTAAGTTGAGAGTCTTGACTCTTAAGACTTGAGAGCTTGAGGTGAGTGAGAGAGTGAGGCATGATGATCGTGAGACTGAGATGAGAGAGTGATTAGGCTTAGGGTTAGTTTTTAGGACTTTATTGAGGACCAAAACGATGTAGTTTTAGTGGAAAAGTAAAAAAACCCCCAACCAGTCATTAACCGGTTCGACCATGCCGGTTTTCGGTTCTCAGGTTAAACTGGCTGGTTTTTACTATTTACCAGTTTTAAGCCCATTTTCGATTTTTTACCATAACCGGACTAGATTGAAGGCCGGTTCTCGGTTGAACCGGTCGGATCAACCTGTTTGGTTCGATTTTTAAAACTGTCTAATATTATATCAATGATAACATGCCACTTCAACAATTGTGAAAAAAAAATTTGACTCTCTTTGAAAATCCAATAAAGCATATGGGTTCGGTATCATGGGAAAGCTAATTAAGTAAACCTTCAAGAGACTTATGGTTCAGTGGTATTACCCAGTTATCTTCATAGGAGAACATAGTTCGAATCTCCCACCCTCACTTATAATAAGCAAGAAAGTAAAAATAAACCTTCCTATGGACTGCCAAATGAACATGGATAATAATCCTTAACTTTAAGACATTACGCTAATATTTTTAGTTCATTTACATCTTAACTCCATTGTTCATAATTTCTAACCCATATGTTCTTCCATTTGATTGTATACATTAGCCAAACCTTTGAAGGTTATTGATGAAGTGAACTTTTCACTAAAGAGTTGTATATTTGCTGCTGTAGGGTGAAAATATACCTTTCAAGCCCTTCACAAATCGGTTCCCTACTCCTTATTGTGCATCAGGCAATACTGCTCCCTATTGTTACTCATTCAAGAGAGGTCCAGCATATGTCATAGTCATGGATGCATATTCCGGGTTTGGTAAGTATTCGTGTTCAACAAAAGTTATATGGCAATTGCCAGAGCTTATGGCCCGTTTGGATGGAGGGGAGAAGGAGGGGGAGTGGAGGGGAGTAGAGTAGAGTTGGCTAAAAATAAGCTAATTTTTAGGCTAAATCTACTCTACTCTACTCTACTCCCCCCCAATCCAAATGGACCATTAGTCTTAAATTAGTATTTTCTACGTATTCAGCATATGCTAAGGGCACATTTTTCCTTGCTTCTTGTTGTTAACATGGCATTTATACTACACATATGTCTCTAAATGGAGCAGGGTATATGTTTAAACTTGCAGTATGAAAAAATATTGTGGTTCAGATGTCTTATAAGAATTATGGAATGTATTATAAATCATAAGAACTTGGAATATGATCATCTCCATTTCACTGAAAATTGAAAGAGTTCATTTACGATTAAGATTTTATTTCCTGGGTACAGTGTCCCATATGCATGTTAATTAAGACGCCTCTTGACTTGGTCATAGATTGTTTGTAAAAAATTCTAATAATGCTTTCACAATTGACTTCGAATATGATATCATATAATGTTATTTGTATTTTCTATCTCCTTTTCCTTTTTGAAGGTTACTCCATTCCTTAGTACAGTAGGTTCAATAGTGAGATACCAAAAGTTAATAGATGTAAGACACCATGGTTGATTGTTATGTTAGGACATATGTGATTTAATGTTAGGAACATATGTCAATATAGAATTGGTCAATCCTTTGACAGAACGTACTTTATTTGTAATTGGGTAGATCTAGGATGTGTTTAATGTTTCAAGGAACAAGGTTTCAAGGAACAAGGTTTCAAGATTAAGTGTTAAAACTATGCAAGTTTGTCCAAGAAACAAGTGAAGAAGTGCTAGATTTTAAAGCTTGATAGCTAGCTTGACAGCTAGTATCTATTGAGGTTTAAAAAACTGTTGAAGCCCGATACTCGACAGCTTCTGGATAGATAAGCTATCTATCAAGGTGTATGAAAAATAGATTTTCAACTCTGATTTTCATCCAATCTGTGAGTATATGTTTGGGCTTTCTTCTCTACAACCCTAAACATATATAAGGATTATTTTAAGGGTTGTCAAAGGTTGCGCGAGTGTGAAGCAAAGTTGTGTTCATGCAAATTGTGACCAGAGATAGAATTTACCCTAGTTCATCTTTCTTTTGAAGAAGTTGCTGTGTTTGTACATCGTAGGGTTTTGTAACCAAGGAGTTTCGTGATCTTCATCGTGTGATGAACTGAATAACTTTGCAGCCAACATCTTTCTAAAGTTGGTGAGTAAGTCGAGTACTGGGATCCGTGCATCGAATTGGTTAGTCACGTACTGGGAGCTGTGTAATGAAAATAAGAGATTGTCACTACAGAACAAGTCCAATTGGGTATTGGGGTAAGGGTTCAACTGTAGGTTGGTATAAGGTACTGAGATTCCTTTAATTGTAACCGCTTGTTGTGATAATAGTGAATTCTCGGGAATGGTGACCTTAAAATCACTTGGTGGGGTTTTTACCGTGTAGGTTTTTCCCATTTGTAAACAAATCACCGTGTCAATTTAATTTTTTCTGCATTTAGTTATTTGGTGATTTGTTTGTGCTACCATGCTTATTGCATGCAAATTGAATTAATTAATTAACTTGGCTAATTAATTAGTTAATTCATCACAAGGGGTCAATACATTATTGATCTATCAAGTGGTATCAGAGCAGACACACTTTGTTTAGGTTTTAATCTTTGCTGTGTGATCCATTGACCCCTGTTTGTCATGGATAGAGGACAGTCTCTTATTATACCTCATTTATTTGATGACACTAACTATGCATATTAGAAAGTACACATGAGAGCTTTCTTACAGTCATTAGATGAAAAGGTGTGACAAGCTGTGGAGATAGGCTGGACCAAGCCTATGGAAGCGCCGGCCGACAGGGATGATGCTAAGATCAAGACAGCTAACTTCAACAGCAGGACATTGAATGCTTTATTCAGTGCAGTCACGAATGAGAAGTTCAAAAAGATATCCCCTACTGAAATTGCAAAGGAGGCATGGACTATCTTCCAAACAACCTATGAAGGAACCAAGGCTGTCAAGGATTCGAAACCAGGGCCGGTTGAAGCTATAGGCCATTTAGGCGGTGGCCTAAGGCCCCCACTGATAAGAGGCTCCCAAATAGTAATAATATATTATATAATATTACTTTCTCATCTCTATAAAAAAAAAAAAAAAAAAAAAAAAAAAAAAAAAAAAAAAAAGGATTACAGACGGCCATCACCAAATCCCATCAGGCCATGAAGGCTTGTTTCTCTCACAGAGGCCCGTTTCTCACAGAGAAAAAAGTTGAAATGACAAATTGACATGAAGGCAAATCCCTTTAGGCCATCACCAAATCTTTTGCTTGCAGAAGAAAAGATTACAAAAGGCAAAAAGAAGAGACAAATAAGAAAAGGTAAAAAAAAGAAAGAAAAAAACACTCACTCACTGAAGGTTCTTTTTTTTTTTTTTTTTTTTGAAGAGGAGTTTGCTCATTGCTGTTAGGTTTTTATTCTTCTTTTTGGCTGAACTTTAGTTTAGTTGTACACTTGTACTCTTAACTCTTTTTTGTTTGTTCTCTTAAATTTTGATTTCTTTAGATTTCTCTAGAAGGCTATGGAAATGGAATGGTCCGAATAGACCCACTTAAAGAGTTAAAGTATTGATTCTAAGTTCTAGTCTTACACGTTTTGTTTTGTTTTTTTTAAGAAATCATATTTAAAGGGATGGAGCCATGGAGGGATAGTGGGCTGGTCTTAGTCTTAGTGGATCAAGTTGAGTCCTACAGATTTTGCTAGTGGGCTGGTCTTAGTGTTAGTGGATCCAATAAAGTTGCTTCCTACACATTTTGCTAAAAAAAAAAGGTTTACTGCTACACAAAAAAGAGTATTAATAACAAAATTATAAATTTAGAATAATTTACTTTGTATTTATATTAATATATATATTTTTTTTGTGTAGGTTTAAAGTGTAAAGTGATCATATTAAGTAAAGCTGCAATTGTGCTTTTGATAAACCAGGTTCTATTGGTTTATACATTAAATTTATATTATTCTAGTTAATTTTTTTTTTATTATAGACTGTGTTTCATTTATTCATAAATATTTCTTAATTACAAATGTCTACTAGAAAATATCTATCTGGATATGAAAAACTAAAAAAAAAAAAAGACAAAAAGAATAACTAATTGAATCTCAAAAAGGAGCTATGGACAAATTTATTACTAGTAAAAAGCAAAATCTTGCAGAAAATTTGAGTGAAGGTTTCATAAATGAACAAGAAATTCATCAAAAAGAGTTAGAAGATAATGAAAATATACAACAAAATGATAATAACAAAGGTGGTCATGATAATGTTCAAACATGTAATGTCACCATTCTTGATAATGAAGCTCAAAATAATTTAGAGGAGAGTGAAAATATTAATGATCAACCTAATTATATTCCTACAAATATTTTTGATCCAAGTCAATGGAAAACTATTGATATAAAATTAAGAGATTTGTTAGTAGAAAATGGTCCAATAAGAGTTGATGATCTAAACTTTCCTATAGATAAGAACTCTAGACATTTTTCTACTACACATTATATTTGAAAATTACCAAATGGGGAGAAATATGATAGAAAATGGTTAGTGTATTCGAAAGACCTAGATAAAGTATTTTGTTTTTGTTGCAAGTTGTTTAATTCAACATCTAATACAAATCAACTTGCTAATGGAGGAACAAAGGATTGGAAAAATATTAGTTCTATTCTTAAAAATCATGAAACAACCAATGAGCATATTACAAATATGAATACTTGGATTGATTTAGAACTAAGATTATTGAAGAATAAAACAATTGATAAAAATGTCCAAGAACAAATTAAGAAAGAGAAAGATCATTGGAAAAAAGTGTTATTAAGAATAATAGTGGTGATAAAAAATCTTGGTAAAAATAATTTGGCATTCAAAGGAAAAAAAATGAAAAGATCTATCAAGAAAATAACAGAAATTTTTTAAGTATAATTGAAATGATTGCAGAATTTGATCTAGTAATGCAAGAACATGTTCGACGTATTCAACATGGTGCAATCCATAATCATTAACTTGGACATAATATACAAAATGAAGTGATACAATTATTAGCAAATGAAATTAAAAGAAAAATTATAAAAAAGATTAAAGAAGGAAAATACTTTTCAATTATACTTTATTGTACCCCCGATGTAAGTCATCAAGAACAAATGACTCTCATACTTAGATGTGTGGATATTTCAATAAGCCCGATAAAAATAGATGAACATTTTGTGGAATTTTTAAAGGTAGATAATACTTCTAGAAAAGGTCTTTTCAATGAAATTATAAATGCAATAAAAAATCTTGAACTTGATATTAATGATGTACGTGGACAAGGATATGATAATGGGTCTAATATGAAAGGGAAAAAACAAGGGGTACAAAAAAGAAATCTTGATATAAATCTTAAAGCATTTTACACACCATGTGGTTGTCATAATCTCAACCTTATCCTATGTGATATGGCTAATTCTTGTCCTAAAGCTATATCTTTTTTTGGAGTAGTACAATGTATATACACACTATTTTCTTCTTCCACAAAGCGATGGAAAATTTTACAAGATAATGTGACAGGTTTAACTTTTAAGCCATTGTCACAAACACGTTGGGAAAGTCGAATTGAAAGTGTGAAAGCAATAAAATTTCAAGTTCTAGAAATAAGAGATGCTTTGTTACAATTGACAAAAACAAGTGAACATCCCAAAACAAAAAGTGAAGCTGATTGTTTAGCAACATATGAGATTGAAAGTTTTGAGTTTTTGCTAGCTATGACTATTTGGTATGACATATTATTTACTGTTAACTCTGTTAGTAAAAATTTACAATCGAAAGACATGCATATTGATGTTGCTATAGATCAATTAAAAGGTCTCATGTCTTTTTTAAAAAAATATAGAGAAGATGGATTGACATCTGCTATGAATTCATCTAAAGAAATTGCAACCAAAATGGAAATAGAGCCTATATTTCGTGAAAAACATATAATTCGTAGGAAGAAACAGTTTGATGAGAATGTCAATGATGAGACAACACAATCCGCTGAAGAATATTTTAGAATTAATTATTTTTTATATATAGTAGATCAAGCTATTTCTTCAATTGAAAGTAGGTTTGAACAATTTCAAATATATGAAAATATTTTTGGTTTTTTATTTAATTTTGAAAAACTAAAATCGCTAGATGAGGATAGTTTGAAAAAAAATTGTCTTAATCTTGAATGTTTTCTCACACATGAAACTTATTCTGATATTGATGGCTTAGATTTATTTTCAAAACTAAAATTTTTAAAAGAAGTTTTGCAAATAAATGAAAACTCTTCAATTAATGTACTAAATTATATAAAGAGGCTAGAATCTTTTCCAAATGCATGTATTGCTTTTAGAATATTACTAACTATACTAGTTACAGTTGCTTCCGTAGAAAGAAGTTTTTCAAAATTAAAATTAATAAAATACTATTTAAGATCAACTATGTCACAAGAAAGATTAAGTGGATTAGCCATTTTATCAATTGAAAAGGAAATGTTAGCTGAACTTGAATGCAAAAATTTAATTAGTAATTTTGCTACTCAAAAAGCAAGTAAAATAAATTTTAATTGAAAAAAATATATGAATTTATAATTAAATATAATAAAATGCCACATTTAAAGCTTTCACCTAGGGCCCCCAAATTCATTGAGCCGGCCCTGTTCGAAACTTCAGAGGCTTACCACGAGTTTTGAAGAGATTAAGATGGAGGAGGATGAGTCATTCGATGAGTTCTATGCCAAGCTCAAGGACATAGTGAACTCAGCTTTTAATCTTGGGGAAACCATTCCCAAACCCAAAATTGTTAGAAAAGTGCTTAGATCTCTACTAAAGAGATTTCATGCCAAGATCACTGCAATCGAGGAATCGAAGGATCTTGACAAAATTCCTTTGACAAAGCTGGTTGGTAATCTGCAGACCTATGAGTTGGGTTTGACAAGGATAGGGAAATCAAGTAAGAGCAAGAGCATGGCATTAAAGGCCAAGAGCAGTGATACTGATGAGTCTTCAGACGATGAAGATTCTAAGATGAAATCCTATATCACCCGACAATTCAAAAAGTTTATGAAGAATGTCAATGATAAAGGATTTGACAAAGATCGCAAGCAGTCCAGCTCGTCTCAGTTCAAGAACCAGGACAAAGGAAAGAAGGATGCTAAGGATGGCGGTCAGTACACTGTTCCCTCAGGATCAAAATGCTTTGGATGTCAAGGTTTCGAACACATGAAACAAGAGTGCCCTACGTATCTCAAGACCATTGGGAAAAGCAAGGCACTTGCTGCTACCTTGAGCGACACAGAGCCTGAAGATGATTCTGACAATGAGGATGATGGAATCCTAAATGCCTTCACTGCCATTGTAAATCCTACTGAAAGGATTGTTGAAGATGTGGATGAAGAAAAGGAATTGGTGGAGTTTAAGTTTGAAAAGATGGATGAACAAGATGACATCCACACAACCTATGCAAAGCTATACAAGGTCTCAGAAAAGCATGAGAAACTGTATAGGTTGGCCATCAAGAAGCTTAGTGAAGTGGAGCTTGAACGAGAAGAAATTTCCATAAAGTTTGATGAAGCCAATCAGACCATTGGAGTACTAAGATTTGAGAATAATTTCTTGGCTAAGAAGACTAAGAAGCTTGAGGTAGAACTGTTCCAAGTCAGAGCCCAGTTGCAAAGGACTTCAAGTGTAAAGCTTGATGAATGCTCAGTCTTCAGAAATCTGCTTCTGATCGAACTGGTTTAGGATATGATTTCTCTTCTCCTAGTATTGCTTCTGCTAGTACTACTGTTTTTGTTCCTCCTAGTAATAATGTTGAATCTGAAAACAATGATGTGCAAAATGTGTTAGCTAGTGAGAACATAGACAAGAGTAAATCTATCTTAGGAGCACCTCCTAAGCAGGATAAGAAAGAGATCAAAAACCCTAGGGCTAAGAAGGGAAACACTCAAAAGCCTAAACAGAAGAAGCAGCATCTTTGTCATCACTGTGGAACAGCTAGACATACTCAACCAAATTGCTACAAGTGATTAGCCACTCAACAGAGCAAAAATATGATTTCATCGGGAAACCAAAATCAGTTTCCATCCTCCTTTGCTCCTCTTAGAGATCTTCTCAAAGCCCTCATGTTTCTTTCAAACTTGAACGGTTTCAATTCTTCCCCCTCACTGCTAAATCAGGGGTTTGCTAAACAAAAAGGTTCTTCCAATGTGTGGAAGGAAAAAGGCTCCAAGTGATTCTATCACTTTTTCTCTCTCTCCCCTTCTTGTTTTTGTTTTTGCATTACTTGTGTGTTTTGCTTTCTTGTTTTGAGTTAGTCTAGTTTTATGCATTGTTTTGTTTAACATGTTTTTGTTTGTTTATTTTTCAGTTTTGTGTGTTTATTTTTCAATTTTGTTTTTTTTTTTTTCGTAAAAAAAAAAAAGAAATATTAGAAAAATTAGAAAAATACAAAAACAGTGTGTGTTTGTGTACATTGGTACTTGTGTACCTTGGATGGCTATTAAAACAAAGTTTTCTAAACTTTGTATCTTTTGTAGTTTAGATGAGCATCTCTATACACAACTAAGCAAGTGAGTTTTGTGGCTCATATTTGTGATGAGTAAGATTAAGTAATCTTTTGTGCTTAACACTCGTATCGCTCTTTTTGATGGGAAGGACTAGAAAATCCTAAGAGAAAGGCATAAATAACCATCTCATCATTGTTGCCCGCCAATTATGAAATGATATTTGTATGCTTCAGTATAGCAAAAGTAGAATGTCAAATGCTTAACATCATTGGGTATTTCTTTTCTATCTCTTATATGCCCATGCATGGTTTACTTAAAAGAAAAATATGCAAAGAAAAATAAAAAACAAAAGAATCAAAATGCTTTGTATATGATTGCAAGCGTGTATTCTAGGAGATGTGAGAGTTATAGGATGTACCTCGAAGGTGATAGTCCCCATCGAATAGTTATGATTGTGTGTGAGTCAAAATGATTTTCTCATATCTCAAATCGTCATAACATGCAGACACTTATTCAATCTTGCGATAGTTTTCACACACAACACGTAATATTATTTGCTACTTTTGATACATGTGCAGGTACAATGTGATTTGGCCATCACAAGGAAAACATGTGTTAATGTATGCTTACTAAACTGTCTTAACTTGTTTTTGAAATATAAAATTGGTTAGACTTGTTGTGTGTGTGTGTGTTTTGGATCTATGGGCTTGGTATTTTTCTTGTTGAGAGATGATTTTGAGAGCTTAAAATGTTGTTTGGATCCTTGGTTGTATAACATGCTTGATTGCATTCAAATCTGTGTTTTTCTGTTCTTGAAAAAATGTTTTTAAGCAATTTCGATAGTTGCTAGACACCTCTCAACAGCTAGGCTATTTATCGAGCCCCTTCAGCTGTTTTTTATCGCATTCTCAATAGCTCCTTCGATAGCTGCTTGATCCATCGAGAAACTTTCTGGATGCTTAATAGATTCTCGATAGCTTCTCGATCCATCGAGATTATCTAGCTGTGGACACCTCTCGACAAATCTTGGATAGCTCTTCGACAGATAATTCACTCGTTTTAAAGCTCGACACCTCTCGATCCATCAAGCTTTATGGCTTTTCTATATAAAGGATCTGCGCAATTTTTCTTCATTTCTCCACGATCTCTCTCGATAGTTTTCGTCTTTTCATCTTCCCAAACCTCTCTCTCACACTCCAATCCTCCAACCTAAGTGTTCTTCAGTCTTAGAGTGCTTTTTATGCTTCTGGTATATCTCTTTTTCATTCATTCATCATGCATTTCACATTTTTTACCTAACTTTCGGGTTTTTGTTGAAAATTTAGGGTTTTTCACAAAATTTTTGGGTTGGTTTTTGTGAAAATGTTTTTGAATCATCATGCATTGCATCACACTTGCATTTTAACTATATTTTCATGCATTTTAAATGTGTGATTACTATGTTAATTTGTTGTGTGCTGGTAGGTTTGGATTGGGCTGAGCCTATGATGTTTTTAAGTTTGCATGTCACATGTTCATGCATTTTCATGCATACGTACCTTCAAGTCTTTATATTCTTATATATTGATGTTGTTTGGTGCTTTTTTGCGTGTCTTTCTCTCTTTCCCTTTCTCTCTTTCTTGCGTTAGTCTGCTCTATGACACCTAAATGCAAATCCACTCCGTCCTAGAACCCTCTACGTTCTGGGGCATCCACTTCTTCTTCTTACCCTACTCCTTCTCATTTACGGTTCCGTGATGATAAAGCCCGAAAGGACTTTTCGGAAAACTTTTCTCAACGAGGCATTCATTTGGAATGCCAAGTCATCCTATCGAATTTTTTCGATACTGACCTTCCCATTGTCATCTACAGTCGGGGTTGGAGGTCACTGTGTGACATCCTGGTCACCTGTCCCTCCATGATCATACAGGAGTTTTACTCCAATATGCACGGATTCGATACCTTTGTACCTCATTTTTTCTCTCACGTTTGAGGCACGCGGATAGTAGTTATTCTGGATATTGTATCTGAGGTACTACACGTTCCTAGGGTAGTGCATCTTGACTACCCAAGCTGCAATCATTTGGGGACTGTGTCCAAAGACAAACTCTCGTCTCTCTTTTGTGAGACACCTTCATCTTGGGGTGACCGTTAAAACACCCCTTGCTCAGGTTTTGCAAAAAGTTTGAAATTCCTTAACATGGTGATGACATTCATTCTTCATCCTTTTTCTCACTATAACTCTATTACAGAGCCTCGTGCTCGATTTTTGTTATCCCTCTTAGAGAATATTTCTATCGACTTCCCTTCTCACTTCATTCTATCCTTTATAAATGTCTATAAGAATACGGCGACCCGTGATAAGCTCATTTTTCCTTCGGCTATCACGCAGATCCTTCACCATTTTTCTGTCTTCTTTCCTAAGTCTCCTTATTTCATGGTTATGAATGCCATAGATGCTGCTACCGTTCAACCGAGATGGCCCCGAACAGAGACGGTGACTCCTCCAGCTTCTATCGCTCCATCCACCTCCGCTCCTTCGTCTTTTGCGAGTCGAGTGACTCTTGAGGCCTTCGTGGCACAGCTTGTGCGCATGGATGCTCACTTTAACACACTTAATGATGAGTTGTGTCAGGTGAACACCCGTATTGGTCATATCGCATGACGATAGGCTGTCATGGGTGGTTTCACTGTTGCTTCTTCTCCATCTCCACCGACTTCCGAGGATGAGAGTGATGATGGCTCCAGCAGTGATGATGCTGATGAGGATGATGGTGCTAGCTCACCCAGTGATGAGAATGACAATTTTTAGACCCCTTAAACAATTGATTAAACCTAGGTAATTAGCAAAGTTGTTACTTAGTCCAATTAAACAAGTCTAGGTTATCACAATAATAAAGATCAAATCATGCAAAGCAGCGGAAAATAAATAACACACGATATGATCACCCAGGAAACCAAACCGGTAAAAACCTGGGGAGGATTTGACCTAGCTATTCTCAAGGTAAACTTAAATCCACTATCAGAAAGAATCGAAGTTCATACAAAAGGACTTACAAGCACCCCCGCTTGACTTCCTAATGCTACCAACCAGTAGAACTTACTGACACGACCACGTGCAAGCTCCGAATCCACGGACTCCTTTTTTCTTGGATTCCCACCAGCTACAAGCACCCCCGCTTGTGTATTCTTTAAGCTTTAATGGCAGCAACTATTTTGATCATCAAGGTGTAAAGAATATCTCCTCCTTGAAAACCCTAAGTTTGTGTAAAGGAAAGCTCCTCTAGATCTCACAAGAGATTTACACAAACCGCAATATGAGCAACACTAAAACGTGGCTAGGGTTTGCCTTTTATACTTAGGACAAATAAGAAACCCCAAAAAATGTTTTAAAACAATTAGGGCTGAGTTGGAAAATTCTGCAGAAAAGCAATCTGCCCGACGTTCGATCGGTCGAGCCTAAGCTTTGATCGATCGAGCCAGGCCAAAAGCCACAGTGCTTTCTGCTTTACACTCGATTCCAACTTTACATTGACATACAACTTTGAGCTAGCTTTAAACACTTCTAAACACATTGTTTTGATCATGGTTTGTCAACAATACAAATTAGAGTTCTAAATACATAAAGTCCTACACTTTAGAACCTAACAGAGAAGATATTTACTTGATGTACTTACCCTTTGTTACTCGTGACAAAAAAGGGAAGTAGTTTTGATATGAGAGTAGTCATATACATAAGGGGAGGGTTAGCATAGGAGATTTTTGTGATAGGGGGAGTGTCTATGAGGGATGTAGTGAGGTTTTTTATGTATTTTCTTTTCTTTCTTTTACATTTACCTCATGTATATTGGTCTTTGACTATTTGACATACATTGTACTTATATTTGAGTTTATATATGTTGATGTATGTTATTCACCTATCTTTACATGTGTTGTTTCTTTTCTCTCTTTATGCACATGATTCTTATATATTGTATGCTATCTGTTATTTCTGTTTCACATTAAGATGCTGTGATGAGTTTTGTTTAAAGTGTTTCAGAAATACAGGTTGTCAAATTCTTCTTGCCATAAACTCTCTTCTTGCAAAATTTTTCAAGAGTTTGTGTTATGATAGATTTTATTGTATTCAACAATTGAGTAAAAGTTGAGTGATTTATGACTTCTCTCATATGTTCATTTGTTTGTTGTGGTTTTGTCATGGATTGCCAAAGAGGGAGATTGTTAGAACATATGTGATTTAATGTTAGGAACATATGTCAATATAGAATTGACTAATCTTTTGACAAAACGCACTTTACTTGTAATTGGGTAGATCTAGGATATGTTTAATGTTTCAAGGAATAAGGTTTCAAGATTAAGTGTTAAAACTATGCAAGTCTATCCAAGAAACAAGTGAAGAAGTGTTGGATTTTAAAGCTTAACATCGAGTATCTATTGAGGTTTAAAAAGCTACTGAAGCCCGATGCTTGACAACTTCTCGATAGATAAGCTATCTATCGAGGTTTATGAAAAATAGATTTTCAACTCTGATTTTCATCCAATTCGTGAGTATATGTTTGGGCTTTCTTTTCTCACAACCCTAAACATATATAAGGATTATTTTAAGGGCCGTTAAAGGTTGCGTGAGTGTGAAGCAAAGTTGTGTTCATGCAAATTGTGATCGGAGATAGAATTTGCCCTAGTTCATCTTTCTCTTGAAGAAGCTGCTGTGTTTGTACACCGTATGGTTTTGTAACTAAGGAATTTCGTGATCTTCATCATGTGATGAATTGAAGAACTTTGCAGCCAACATCTTTCTCAAGTTGGTGAGTAAGTCGCGTACTGGGATCTGTGCATTGAATTAGTTAGTCACGAACTAAGAGCCATGCATTGAAAAGAAAAGATTGTTACTATAGAACAAGTCCAATTGGGTATTGGGGTAAGGCTTCAACTGTAGGTTGGTATAAAGTACTGAGATTTTTTTACTTGTAACTGCTTGTTGTGATAATAGTAAATTTTTTAGAGTAGTGACCTTAAAATCACCCAGTGAGGTTTTTGCCGTGTAGGTTTTCCCCATTTGTAAACAAATCATCATGTCAATTTAATTTCTGCTGCATTTAGTTATTTGGTGATTTGTTTGTGCTACCATGCTTATTGCATGCAAATTGAATTAATTAATTAACTTGACTAATTAATTGGTTAATTCATCACAAGGGTCAATACATTCTTGGCCTATCATGTTATAATGCATCCATCATGGTACAACAGTAACGCTGATCATTATATGGAAGGAGAAACCATGAGAGTAGTATATGAGAAAGCATTCGTACAGTACAAAGTTGATGTAGTATTTGCTGGTCATGTCCATGCCTATGAACGATCTGTAAGTACTCTATACACTTCTATTTGAGTATTTGAAATATGACTATCATCATTGGTTTTCCAAAATCCCAATGCATTGCAAACTTTTAATATTTTTTTTACCATTCTCAATTTAGCTCAATGGTTTTCTTTATGCTAGTGTTACTTGACAACCAAGTTATATGTATCATAGGAATGAGTATCAAACATAAAATACAACATCACAAATGGTCTTTGCACTCGTGTATGATCCATCTGCGCTAGTATACATCACCATTGGCGATGGAGGTAATCGTGAAGGATTTTACACAATTTAAGTTTAGAAACTATAATAAATGGTCCAATTATATAATATCATTGCCAAGAACCTTATAGCTTAGTAATATTAATATATTATTCAAATCTTCCAATAGTGAGGAATTGGATTTGAATCCTTCATCCCTTACATATTGTAAGGAAAATAAGTAACATATATGTCATCTTTTTAATGTAGTTGGACCAAGCCATAACCATCATACTCAGTTTTCCATGAGGCTAGCTATGGTCATGGCGTTTAGACATAAAGAATAGAACACATGCCTACTTTAGTTGGAACTGTAATCAAGATGGATATGCAGTGGAATCTGATTCACTTTGGCTTTTCAACAGATACTGGTATCCACGAAATGATTCAACAAGTTCCAAATCATGATTAGATGAATTTCTTTGTGCTCTCCGGAATAAATATACCATACTTATGTGTGTGCATGAGTGCGTGCTTGTTAAAATAAAATGTGTGTGTGACCATCTCCAGGACATTTTTAAGTGTAAGAATGTATGTTTCTTAACAAAAACTCTCTCTTCTCTAGAAAATGAATTGATTTCACCCTCAATTCATTAAGAATTTTAAATTTTATGAAGAACAAAGAGAATTACGTAGATTCGGGTAGGGATGACAATTTCTACTCGACCCGCGGGTACCTGGCCCGGTCCAACCCTAATGGGCCGAGTTTTACCCGGTCTGATTAAAAATAGGGTCGGGTTTGGGTTTTAAAAAAAAAAACCCGAAGCGGGTCCGGGTCCGGTCCAAGTTTTTACAAAAACCCAGCCCAAACCCGGACTCGGCCCAACCCGGTTAAATATATGTGTATAGTTACTAAATTACCCTCTTATATATATATATATATATATATTGATAAAACCCTAAAATACCTTACCCTCACAATCTCTTCAGACTTCAGCCGCTTCTCATCTCTTTCTCTTCAACTCACCACTCTGACTCACTCTCCTCTCCCACTCTCACTCACTCTCCTCTCATGTCTCACGCTATCAGCCACCAACTGTCAGCCGTGCCTCTCTCATGCTCTCAGCCTCTTGGTCTCACTTTCTTTGCCGAAGAAGACGAAGACGAAAATCTAAGATTCTTGTCGTAAAGCCTCTGTGATCTCACCCATGAAGATGAAGACGAAGACGAACAACCACGGTGATTTACGGCAATGGTTTTTGATGTTCTTCTTCCATTTTTTCTTTATTTGATTAGTGGGTTTGGGAATTTAGATTCTCTTTGTTTAACCTGTGGGTTTGGGGATTTAGATTTTGTTGTTAAGATTTGATGTTCCTTGCATGTACTTGTTTTAGATTTTGATTTCAAATGTATTTGGTTTCTGTGAATAGTTTGATTTCAAATGTATTTGGTTTCTGTGAATAGGAAATTTGAATGGTTATGGTGGATTTGATTTGAGATTCATTTGGATTTGTTGTTTGTGTTGCACTGCTGTGATTCTTTTTTCTCAAGAAAACAGTTTTTTTTAATTGATTGGGCCACAAATTGGACCACCGTTAGGGGCTGAAGATTGGGCCTTGAAGTGACCTGGCTGGGCGGGGCCTGACGGGGAGGGTCTGGGCCCTGGTAAAAAAATCCGTTTAATAAACGGGTCAGGTCCGGGCCACGGGTCCTAGCCCGCGGGTTGGGTTGGGTACGGGTACGGAAAAACCCGACCCGAACCCGACCTGTTGCCATTCCTAGATTTGGGTGTCAACTAGTTAAAGTAAAATCTAAGCCCAAATTAGGTCCTAAGAGCAACCACATCAGTGGTTGCAAAAATGTGTAAAATGCAAAAAATACTCAATTTTGCACATTCTAACCCAAAAAACACCCATATCAGTTTTTGCAAAAATGTGCAAATATACACTATGGCTGTGTAAATGAATAGTAATCGTGCATATATGCACGGTTACTATTCAACGTGTAAATGATTTTTTTATTCTTTTTTTCTCTCTCCTCTCTTTGCCTCTGACTCACCTCACTCTCTTTTCCTCATTTCCTTTCTCACCTCACTCTAACCGATCAACTTTCTCTCATTTCATCAGATCAACTCTCTCGCCGACCCATGCCACCAATTTGTTGGCTTACAACAGCAATTCAAAACCATTCCGTTCTTCCCTAAGTCCGAACCGATTTTCTCGCCCAATACATTCATGTTTCTCATCGAAACTTAATGTTTTTATGGGTCTTTCTGGGATACCCAATTCTCAATTCCTTCAGTTTCGGCCTAAATCACCTCAAATTCCTAAACCCACTTCCTATTTCAGCCGATATTTCAGCTAACCTTTCTATTTGTGAAATTAACAACCATGAAGCCAAACCCGAAATGGAAATGGAAATTCCTCTTGTTCTTGATGGAATCGTTGCTGTTGTAGGCCAACCCGTCCTTTTCCCATTGCCAATCCGTCGATCTTGTGTGGGTTCCGATTGTTCCGATGGTGGCTGTGTGGTTGTTTAGGTTGTTTCGGGTCTGTGAGAGATGACCGTGTGTGGGTTGTGTTGGGTCAGTGAGAGAGATGATACTGTTAAAGAAATGAATATTTTATTTGAATAAATGTGTGACAAACTAATGTGGGTGTTTTGTAAAAATAGGTGTGTAAAATAGAAAAAAGTAGGTTTTAAATGTGCAAAATGGAAATTTTTTTCCACATACTGATGTGGATGCTCTAAGTAAAATAAAAAAGAAGAAAGAAAGAAATTACTGCATATCATTTATGTTTTTTTCTTTTCTTCGTGAACAAGTTTGTAACTTTGGACTTCTCTTGTTAAGTTGGTGCTATGACTCAATGCTCAATAGTGCCTATGGTCCTTTAATGCCCTTTAGGCCTAGGCATTGATACCTCAATGAATATAGTAGTTATTACCGATCAGTGACGATTTCAGGAATTTTTCCCAAGGTGTTCCTATAAGTTCCCATGATTTTTTCCCAGGGTAGCAAAAGAATAAACAATAAACTATAAGTTCATTTGAAATATTAATAAAATTATTAATTAATGTTGTTTAGTTGTTTCATTAATTTGTTTGTCTTTTATAAACTATAATTTATTATATTGTTGTTTCATTAATTATAAAATTATTAATTGTTGTTTAGCCTAAAATAATTTAAGTTGTTTGTCTTTTATAATGTATTGTTAATTAAATTATTAATTATTGTTTATTAGTTGCTTTCCCCAATTAATTATTGGTTAATTAAATTATTGTTTATTAGTTGCACTAGCACATATCCCATGTGCATTTACTTCCCCCCAATTCAAATATCCCACCCGGCCCCATGTGCCCATCCACTCCCCACTCCACTCAACGGACAAGCCTTATGCCTAATAACCCCAATCACAAGAGCTAGTTGCCAATCAGAAAATTTCACAATCACAAAGCACAATACACATTACACTAAAAGACAATTAATATCTCACCAACACCAACACCAACACCAACACACACCAACACCAACGGATAAGATAAAGCCAAAAAGTCAAAAACAGGGCAAAATATTAATAAAGTTAAAGTTTCAGCCAATCACAATTCAAAAGAATTAGATAAAGTTAGTCTTAAAGAAGAGAGAGAGAGAGAGAAGTTAGTAAAATGAAATACCTTGAGGGAGCACTGGAGCAGGGAGGCTTGAGGTTAAGGGGCGAGTGACGAGCGATCTCCGATTGGCGAGCAAGCGACGTGACCGATCGGCGATCTCCGATCCGATCGAGTGAGCGATCTCCAATGCCCGAATCCTGATGCGATGTGCTCTGAACTGGAGCTTGGCTGACCGATCTTCGATGCAGTGATGCCTGATCCATCTGTTGGCTTGTGTTGCAGCGTTGCTCTGTTGACGTCTTTGTCTTTAGGTTTGCTTTAGTGATTTGAGGTTTCTAATTTAGTGATTTGCAGCGTATATTAGGGTTTAGTTTTTTTTTTTTTTTTAGAATCCATGGGTTTGCTACCTCTGTAATCTGTTGGGCTTCCCGTGGGCTTGATGTTGGGCTTGCCGTCTGTTGTTTTTTTTAGAGAATTTGTGGGCTTGCCGCTTGCTCTATTACAATTTTTTTGTTTTTTTTTTGGGCTCTTGTGATTGGGGGTATCAGGAATTAGGGTGTTCCTATTTTTTTTTTAAGGGTAAACAAATAAAAAATTTTAATTATTATATATATATATTTTGTTTTTTAGGTCAGGGTGTTCCTGGGAACACCTTAAGCTTAACGTGGCGTTGCCACTGTTACCAATTTACCATCATATACACATCAATTATCGCAACTTATCCTCATCGCCCAATGGTCCAAATCCAATACATTCTGAAAGAGAGAAAAGGTTTGAATTAAAAAAAAAAAAAAATGGTCTAATGTGTGCCCTTAGGACGTACATTAGTAAACTATTTTAAAAAACTTTTTATGAAAAAACAAAAAAGTAATTAATTTTTTTAACAGTTTTTTCAATTCTCTATAAAAACTTTTCCAAAATGGATAGTTAATGTATGCCCTATATCTATATGATTTGATAGTTGAAGAGAAGAGAATTTAAATCCAAAACATTTTCATTAGATATATCATAAGATATTAATTAAGCTATCATGCTCTTGACAAGAATTAACAAAAATTAAAAAGTTTTGTATTTAGCAAAAACGAATAGGGCAAGGTTTGAATCGATTATGAAGATTAAAAAAGTACCGGGTAAACTACACCCCAATAAAAATTGGTAAAAATAAATTATACTAACCTAATTTTAGGGTTTTTTTTTTTTTTTTTTTTAGATACTATACTATCGTAACTAATTTTAGGTATTTAATTATAATATATATGTGGGGATAATGTAAAAATTAATTTCCAATTACTAAAAAAAAAAATTGTAACACATTCACAGTAGACGGCCGTTAGCACTTAGCAAAAGATGGACAACCAACAAAGGAGGCCAATTGAAACGTTTTGAAAAGAATTGAGTTTTAAATATAACTTTTATTAAACATGGAATCAAATTTATCACCCCAATCTGAAATGCCCCAACTTGATTATATTCAAGGGGCCCCTGTTGGTGAAGGAGTGAAGGAGAGTTCTACCATCCTTATCAAACCATATTATTTTAGGTAGCGTTATTTATACACATATCCTCTTATACACATATCCTCTTATACACATGTTATTATACACCGATTTTTAAAACTAAAATTATGAATTGAAAATACGATTTTATTATAGGGTAGTATTGGTTACACATACCCTGTTGAACACACTAACTATTACGCACAGATTTTCTGAACTGAAATCATAAGTAGCAAACACAAATTTATTTTAAGATAATGTTTTCAACTTCCAATAAAGAAAGAATACATCTTGTGCCACATAAAGTGCCACTGGACTTAAAAGGTGTTGGAAATGAGTACTCTATTTGTCAATTCATCAATTGAAAGAGAAGCAGACATTTAAGAAAAGTTTAGCTAGTAGCTACAAATTTTTGAAATATAGAGTATACGAACGGTCCATTGACAAAGATGGGAATAGGAAATTGCTTCAAAAGATTTTCTCAAAAAAAAAAAAAAAAAAAAGTAATGATGGAAAGCGGAGTGGGCGTGGTCCCGGCTGTTCATTTAGTACAGTCAACGGAGTTTTTTTTTAGTCCTATAAGTCGGTGCGCCTCTTTTCTCATTCAATTATTTTATTTTATTCCCCGTAGTCAAACTTCTCTCATCGCAAAGCGCGTGTGATAATGTCGGTCTTACCCATTTCTAGCTATATAAAAAGCAGCAATGCCCCTACAGTTAGTTGATTGAGACCTTTTTTTTTTTTTTTTTTTTCACTTAGTTTTGAACAGTTACTACAGTATCAATTTGGTTTATTCAATTAATACTGTAGCTATTCAACCTCTGCACTGTTGCTTTTTTTTTTTTTTTTATCCCACTGCTTTCTTTTTTTTTTTTTTTTTCGGCGTAATATCGTTCTGTCCACTCTTTCTTCTTTTATTTTATTTATATAACTATTAGTTAATACAATAAATTGTCACCATATTTTTACAATTGTTGATATATTAATTCTTTATAGGCTAAAATAAAATATCATACTAGAATCATCCACAACTAAAACTAAAGGTATTATGAAAAAAGAAATGTTACATCTACAACATTTTTCGCAATACTTTCACAACATTGTTCATTAGGCTCTTTTTTTTTTTTTTTTTTCCACAAACCACAATACCAAGTTTTGGTTGTGCTGTTTTTGTCTTTTCTTTTAAATATTTATTTGTGTATGTACAGTTACACTGACTTAACAAATTCTTACAATATTTTCACAATTATTGACAATTTGCACTGTTCATTGGCCCTTTTTTTTATTTTTTATTTTATTTCACAATACGTTGGTTTTGCTTGTGCTTTTAAATATTATATGTGCATACACAATTACACTGACGTAACAAATTTTTACAATATTTTCATCATTATTGAGGAGTCAATTTTTTAAAGGTTAAAATAAAATAATAAAATAAGAGATTGAGACCAATCACAACTAAAAATAAATGTATTATGACAATATTATAACATCTTCTTCTTGTCACAATATTTTCACAATCGCGAGATCTCAGTTCCTTATAGATCAAAATAAAATAAAATAAAAAGAAATGTTATTTTTACAACATTTTCACAATAATTTTTTAACAAATTTTATGTGGCAATGAGTTTTTGAAGGATAAAAAAGTGATATCAGTAGTGGGTTCAATTTAAAACCAATAACAACTTACTATTTATAATTTGTTCTAAAAATGTCATGGATGTAGATTTCTCTCAAATAAAATATATATATATATATATATATATATTTGTGGGGCCCGATAATTTGTGGTCCTGGCCCATTTTTACATTGAGGCCCAAGGCTCGAGCCGAGGAAGGGTATGGCCAAGGATGTTTAATACAAGTCCAAATAGTCTCGAGACACAGCAGATGATGATTCTGTCCTCGGCATATCCGAGGTCCCCTTGGAAGAAAAGGCAAAAACGGCATAGGAACAGTTTGGGAAAAAATCTAAAATATTTATGTCAATAGAGAAGGAGACGATGGATAGTATAACGACCAAGGACAAAGGGAAAGCTGCCATTACTGCCATTCAATACTCTGCACTTGACAGAGCCATGCTCTTCAGTTCTTACAACCACCCCCAACCACTCTAGGTATGGGCTGACAGGACAGGTCTTAAGTTCTAGGAAAGTGAGCTCATACGTGGACGCGGGTGAAAGGATAAATTCCCGTATAAAAGGATAAGAGAGGCAGTGTGCGAGAGGGGGGGACAACCTGTCCTCCCAGCCATGGTGTCCTAGAAAGGATGAGAATAATAAGAGCATAGAGCTTCCCAGACTCCTCGGACGAGATTCACTGACCGGAGCCAACCCGAACTACTGTCCGGTGACCAAAACCTAGCCTTTCAAACCCACACTCTATAAATGATATTGTTTGGGTTTTTTTACGTGCGAACCCAACATTATTATGGGTCGTTACAAATTGTGTCCTTACAATTGGCGCCGTCTGTGGGGAAGGCTTGTGTCTTGGCACAGGTGGTGGGTTTAGACAATCCCTCACATCATTTCCAACAGTCGGATGTAGTGTTCTAGCGTAAAGTTCCACTAGGGGCTACGTTTCTTCATTAGGGACTGCGCTTCGTAGCGTCAGCAGCACGGATGGTTCTAGGGGCTTGGCCGAGGAGCTAATCCCCCTAAACCAAGGTCCCACGTCATAGCTGAGGGGTTAATTCCCCCAACTACTTAAAAATCAAGTTTTTGACAGAACCAAGGTATTGCATGGTCCTCGGACTCAAACCTATGGGGAAACCAACTACTTAAAAATCAAGTTTTGGACAGAACTAAGGTATTGCATGGTCCTCGAACTCAAACCTATGGGGAAACCAACTACTTAAAAATCAAGTTTTGGACAAAACCAAGGTATTGCATGGTCCTCGGACTCAAACCTATGGGGAAACCAACTACTTAAAAATCAAGTTTTTGGACAGAACCAAGGTATTACATGGTCCTCGGACTCAAACCTATGGGGAAACCAACTGCTTAAAAATCAAGTTTTGGTTGGTCCTCGGACTCAAACCTATGGAAAAGTAAGCTACTTAAGAAGAATTCTAAGTCGCTCAGTCCTTGGATCAAATACCAGAAAAGGCTAAGGTTATGAAGGTCATTAGGCAGTCAGCAAAACGCCTTAATTCTTAGCGACCTGCAGGGGCTGTTCATTTTGGGTTATATATCCTTGGATGATTACTTCCTACACGGCACCGAGCATTCAGCCATCATCTCGTTCAAGTTTGGGGTATACAACCCATTTTCAGGTTGGTTTTATTGTACACGATAGCTCCAATAAGTTCATAATAACATCTTTTTTTCTTGGTAAGGGATTTCGGCCCTAAGTATTGTTTTCTCAGGTCGGCGTTATTATGTCAGACAGCTCTAATAAGCTCATCATAATATCTTTTTCTTTTTTCTTAGTAAGGGTTTCTGCACTAAATATTATTTGTTCAAATCGGCATTATTATGCCGGATAGTTTCAATAAGCACAGAGCAAGGTCTTTTTATTAACTGGGATTTCAGCCCTAAGCATCGTTCAGAATATATAAAAAAAAAAAAAAAAAAAAAAAAAAAAGTCATATGGTAGTACGTCTATTCACGGCATAACTATTTCAGAAAGAAGAGGTAGAATATACAAAATAAAGCAATATTGACTTTTATTAATATAAAGAGGTATTACAGCGTACAATGAAGGGCTTAAACAAGCCTATATAGAAAACGAATTACAAAAACAATAAAAAAAAACAAAAAAAACAAAAACAAAACAAACAAACAGCCAGAAGTCTTTTTAAGCTCTGCTCCGAAGTCTTTCCAAATTCTGCCCCAGTAGCACCCATATTGAGAGGAGGACCTCCCTAAGTGGAAGAGGAGAAGAAGAGAAAGAATGAAAAGCACCAGGATGGATCTGGTGATGGGAAAGAAGAAGAAGGGGAGGCAAAAAGAGGCATCAGTGAAGGAAGAGAGGAAGAAGCAGGGATACTTTATCCCTGCGTCAGTCCTGACTCCTAACACGCTGGTGCCATGTTAGCTATGCTCATGAGAGAGCGGCTGGTACTGATAATGGGTGACCCCAGCTCAGTCGCACCAAAAGTTTGACTTGACGAGGCCCTGCTTCAGATTTTGGTTGAAGGGAGGATGAGAGGTATCTTGAGTCTCTGCCATCCCTGCCCTGACCGAGCCATCTTAGGCTTCGGAGGGACAGAACGCTTCTGAGAGGGATGTGATCTTTTCATCCCCACTTCTATTTCAAATGTGTCACACTATAAGCTTTGGCTATGCTGATAAGGAAAACTTTGAGCACAGCTTGAGGGTTGAGGTTTCAGGAAGGTTAAAAAGTCTTTACGCGAAGGGGATACCCTCTCGTTTGGATTCTTATATGGAAGGAGAATTCAGTGGCATTTAATCCGTACATATCTCCAGGAGGATCTGCAAGTAAGGTAGCGTCTGTTCAACTTCCCAATGTCATCTGTAACTGTCAGATTTGATTGGCCTCATAAAGGAAATTTATTAAAGACGCGTCTCGTACACTAAAACGATAGGAGCGCATCGTGTGTAAATCTAGAAGAATATCTTGTAACCTAGCGCATTTCCTAAGCAGATGAAGAGACACCAACATTAATGAAGGGCAAAGCTAAACGAACTGTAATAAAGGCTTGGCATCACCAAAACCCTCCTCTCCGACCAAGAGGTCGGACAGCAGGATTTTGAGGGGCTATTGTGGGGCCCGATAATTTGTGGTCCTAGCCCATTTTTACATTGGGGCCCAAGGCCCGAGCCGAGGAAGGGTATGGTCGAGGATGTGTAATACAAGTCCAAATAGTCTTGAGACACAGCCGAGGATGATTCTGTCCTCGGCATATCCGAGGTTCCCCTGGAAGAAAGGGCAAAAACGGCATAGGAACAGTTTGGGAAAAAATCTAAAATATCTATGTCAATAGAGAAGGAGACGCTGGATAGTATAACGACCAAGGACAAAGGGAAAGCTGCCATTACTGCCATTTAATACTCTGCACCTTACAGAGCCATGCTCTTCAGCTTTTACAACCACCCCCAACCACTTTAGGTATGGGCTAACAGGACAAGTCTTAAGTCCTAGGAAAGTGAGCTCATACGTGGACGCTGGTGAGAGGATAAATGCCCGTATAAAAGGATAAGAGAGGCAGTGTGAGAAAGGGGGGGACAACCCGTCCTTCCAGCCATGGTGTCCTAGAAAGGATGAGAATAATAAGAGTATAGAGCTTCTCAGACTCCTCGGACGAGATTAACTGACCGGAGCCAACCTGAACTACCGTCCGGTGACCAAAACCTAGCCTTTCAAACCCACGCTCTATAAATGATATTGTTTGGGCCTTTTTACGTGCGAACCCAACATTATTATGGGTCGTTACAAATTGTGTCCTTACAATATCTATTCAGATCCTAAAAATAAAAGTATTGTGAAAATGTTTTAATATTTTGTTGTATTCTTAGACTTCTTTTTTAGTATATATAGTGAAATTTGGGTGAGCCAAAATTCACTGTACGTTTCACGCATAATTTTCTTGTATTGTCTTTTTGTTTTTTTTTTTTAATGCATAATTTTAAAACTAGTAATAATTTTTTACCTAAGATTTGTTATGAAAATACCGTGAACATAAAAATTAAATAATAAAATATCAAACTGAGACTTACCACATCTGGAAATAAAAAATATTACGAAAATGTTGTGACATTTTGTTATATTCCTAAACTTCTTTTTTGTGTGACATTTTGTTGTGTTCCTAGGCTTCTTTTTTTGTTTAGTCAAATTTAGTAAGCCAAAACTCATTGTTTTAGGCACAATTTTCTTCAATTGGCCTTTTATTTTATTTTTAAATGTACAGTTAAAAGTGGTTAGCCCAATTTAAGACCAGTAGCAATTTACCACCTAAGATTTATTATGAAAATATTGTGGATGTAACATTACTCTAAAATAAAATAATAAAATATCAGACTATAACCCACCATAGCTAAAAATAAAGGTATTGTAAAAATATCGTGACTTTTTGTTGTGTTTCTAGACTTCTTTTTTGGTTTATTCAATTTGTTGAACTAAAATTCATTGTTTAATGCATAATTTTTTTAGGTTGATTTTTTTTTTTTTTTTTTTTTACACATTGTTTCAAGTAAAACACACACACACACACACACACACACACACACACACACACACACACACACACACACACACATATTGTTTTACACACACATAACACACACGCAAATTGACGAAGTAACATTTTCCTCCTTTATGTTCGGGTAGTTGCATTCCCCCCTTAAACTAAAGTTGAATAATTTCATCATTTATATTTTGTAAATGATCATATATCCCTATTGTTTCTCTTTTAGTTAAACCCTAACAAAATCTTATAATTCCTAAAATATTCCATTGTGCAATGTCTAATATACTCCTACTAAATTTTAATGTCCAAAAAAATTTCTTTGTGTATTTTGAATTTTATGTGGTAGACTGGTAGTCATGTTTGGAAAGTTAGAATGATGATATATGGTGTTCTATTTGTTACGGTCCTAGAGAACACTAATTTTTTTGGTTTAAATCTTCTACACTTATAATTTTATCTAATAGAAACTTTGATGACATATGTCTTTTGTTATATTGTTAAATTTATTTTTCTGCTTAAAAGGGTATTCATTAAAAATAAGTAAGCTAAACATCGTAGTTAGACTTATAAAATAAGATAATAAAGAACGAAATATGAATAACAAAATCTTCATTGTAGATGATTGCAAATATTTAATTTAATGAAGATCTTCAAAAAAAATTATAGCATATATTATCATTCATTGCAAAAATTTAAATATTGTAGTAAAGATGATGACATTCATTATCATTATTTGTAGCATTTTTTGGTGAGTAAGTATTAAATTTAGTAAATAAGTTCTAAGAAATTGTCATAGCACATAGATATTCAAATAGCTATTTTAAATTTAAGCACATGACTTCATACTTCTTCAACAAAAAAAATCTATATTAATTTTCTCACTAAAGGGCCAGCATGTGCCAACCCACACTAGTTATTATTAATGGTGGAAAAAGAAAGTGAAATAATGATGATTTCCATATATTATGTATAATAAAAGTTTTTTTTTTTTGATAAAAATGTATAATAAAAGTTGTGGGGCCAGAGAACTTGGCAACCTTGGCCCACTTTGTGCTGGGCCCAAGACCCGCGTCGAGGAGAGAAAAAATGTCTGAGAACATATGATGAAAATCCAAATGGTCTAGAGATGTTGCCGAGAACGATTTTGTCCTCGGCATTCCAGAATCTAGAAGGAAAGAACGGCACGCTGTCAAAGGCAACCTCCCAGAGCATTCCCCGAAGAAAGGACGAGTACAGTAGGACGCACACGGAGGTATGGTGTAAGAGCAGTTCAAGGAAAAGCTGTCACCTCCACATTTAATGCGCCCAACTAACGTCCTGGCCGCATTAATGAGGAAAGGACCCTTGAACAGTGCGACCTTGGTTGCCACAACTCACAGAGGGTTTAGGAAGGTGGCTGATGGGACGAGCACTCGAGTAATGACCTACACAATCAACAGATGGAGGGTCAAGATTGACTGGAAAGAAGTATATAATGAGAGAGACCCTCCAAGAATGGGGGATCGCGAAAAAGGGATTGGAAGAGAGAAAAATGAGAAAACCGCAGCAGTCTGCATGGTCTTGAAAACCACGGTAACCTAGTACTGAAAGTAGAAGAAGAAGAATACCAAGCTCCACGGACGAAACACCCTGGGACAACATTTCAGGCTTGAATCCATTCCTTCATTGGTCCGTTCGCACCTAACCATGTTTAGTGATTGTGGTTCAAACTAACACCTAGTTCTTAAGCCCACTCTCTAAAAATTCATTGTATTGGGCCAGTTGGGCTTGAGACCTTTCGTCCAACAGAAGGAGCGCTAAAAACCAACACCCTACAAAAGTTAAATATTCATTATGTGCTAAATGGTTACACTTTTTTTTTTAATGTCAAGTAGCTATACTTTATTATAAACTTGAGTAAATTATATGATTCTCTTTATAGTTTAGGTGATTTCAAATCAAACTTTAAATTTTAAAAAGTTTTCAATTATAGTCTTGAGCACTTTACTTTTTGCCAAGGTTTTAAGAAAGTTTAGAAAAACTATTTCAATTAACAAAATTCTCTGGAATTTTAAGAGAACTTTAATTTTTATTTAATTATTAACTTTTTTTTTCTTGTTTTATGTTTTAATGCTAAAATTATATGTTGGGTTTGCGCTATAGCATTACACTACAACTTACATGCTAATACCATGAAGAAAGAGAGGGGGGGGGGGGAGGGGATTTCTTTTTTAGAGAATTTCAACCTATGACATCCACTTTTAATGATAAAATGTTCGCTCTTGATAATAGCTCTTTATCATCAGACTAAGACACCAATCGATTTTTGATGTAGCCGGGGATTGAACCTTAAATATTTTATTCAACCATCAAAGACTTTACTAGTTAAGCTAATTAAAACCCACGAGAGGGGATTTTGATTCTTATAATGTTTGTTTTATTTTTATTATGGTGGACGCATAGACGAGTTATGGCTCCATAGCATAGTTAACCTTAAGTGAGAAAGTACAATTCAAATTAGCCCAAATCACAAGTGAATAATGTGATTTTGATGGTCACTCTATAAATATAAGTACTTATAGAGTGTGAAGGATAAGGGCCGATGTTCAAACTGAAACCCATGGGAGGGGATTTTGATTCTTATAATGTTTGTTTTATTTTTATTATGGTGGACACATAGATGAGTTATGGCTCCATAGCATAGTTAACCTCAAGTGAGGAAGTACAATTCAAATTAGCCCAAATCACAAGTAAATAATGTGATTTTAATGGCCACTCCACAAGTATAAGTGCTTATAGGGTGTGGGAGATAAGGGTTAGAGTTCAAAGACTTTAAGAGGAAGTTTTACACACATATATACTTAAATTAAACTATAGTAGAATTTCTATTTTTTATATATATAAAACATGGTATACTCTAAGTTAAACTCTATCACCATTTAGGCACTAATCAAAGTTTTAAGAAACTTAAAATACTACTTGGATCAAAATTAAAAGAAAAATTAAAAGATTTTATCTTTATTTTAACAAAAAATGAGTCTTATGCAAAGTGCTTACTGCTATGTAACTTTAAGTAATTGCTGTCTTGTTTTTTTTTTTTTTTTTTTTTTACAGTCTATTTTATTACTCATTTTTAATTATGTTATTAATATTTTTGTATGATATATTTCATAAATTTGTGCATCACAATGGGAATACTTTTAATGAATAATTTAAGAGTGTATCCCTAAAATAATATTGACTAAAAGAAATTGTAATAAAGGAGAACGAAAAAAAAAAAATCTCAGGAAATATTACAATTATTTTCCGTCTTGAGTACAACACGCGCACCTCTTAAAAGGAGAGTGGGGGAGAAAGATGTTTTTATAAATTAAAAGAAGGATTTGCCGTAAGGCAGAAGTTCCATGTGATTATGATTGAAGAATGATATTGATTGGGGACTGAAAATTTTTGGAGATTTCTTTACGTGGATATTCTTTAATTTTAAAAGGTCCACCGTTCTTATCCACCACAGGCATAGGGTTTTTAAGTAGCCACAATAGTGCGTGTATCGGGTGATTAAGTTAGTTTAATTGACAAAGTTTCTAATGGTCGAATAAAAAAGTCTTGATTTGATGATAAAGAGGGCAATTACAAGACTCTTTTAAATATAATTTAAATTTGTTTTAAATTATTATTATTTTTTATATAAGATAAAAATTTTATTTTAACATAATTTAAGTGTATATGTGTAGTGAGTTCCAATTAGTTCAACTGGTAAAGCCTCTAATGGTTGAATAAGATATCTGGAATTCAATCATTGTCTACACCAAAAACTAATTTTTGTTTTGGTTTGATAATCAAAACTTATCATCAAGAGCAGATGTCATATGTTGAAACTATAAAAAAAATAAAAAATAAAAAATAAATGCGTATACGTGTGTGAGTCTTCTTCTTGGAGACTTGAAGCTCGCTTCTGGAGACTTGAATCTCGGCTCTTACCCCCCACATCCCATAAGCATTTAATATTTGTGGAGTGACCATCGTGTCAAGAGTGCGTGGTGGTGTTTCAAATTATTGTTAAATCATGCAACTTGGGGAAAGAAACAAAAACAAAAAATGTGGGTTGTTGTGTGGGATTTTAAGTTAGAAATTTTTTTTGATAGACTTTTAATTTTAATAGGATTTAAATTTGTTGAAATTTATATGATACAGTTTTACCTAAATTAAACAATTATTAAATATTATTTCTTAATTGAAGAAGTATAAATTAACCAAAAAAAAAAAATACTAATTAATGAAAGTAATTGTTTGGTACAACTATGGTATTTAAGCTCCGTTTTTATTATATAATAATATAATAATACGAGGATATATATATATATATATATATATATATATATATATATATATATATATGCTATTGTCTTTTTCGGGTAAACCTTTCACACTCTCAATCTTGACCCCACGAGGAAACCGTATTAAAAATGAAATCAAATAACGGGACAGCACAAATTGATTGACGTGCCAAACGGAAGTAGCTGTGACACATATTACAACAACGAATGCTATGTAATTAAATAGAAAAAAAAAAAAAAAAAAAAAAAAAAAAAAAAAGCCTGTGCGGTCAGCTGTGTCCCGTGGATCATGTTTTGAATTTATTATTTTTTTCTCAGCCTCCAAATTATATAGATGGGAGAATTTACTCGGAACCTAATTTAAGTTGTTTAAATTAAACAAAGACATGTTTCTCAAAAAAAAAGACATGATTCTCAAAAAAAAAAAAAAAAAAAAATTAAACAAAGACATGTGATCAATCTAATAATCTATCGAAATTCGAAATGGAATAAGGATGGTGCATCAAAGAGTTTATTATTATTATTATTAATCCATTCTAATTTGGTTCATAGTTTTTATTATTATTTAGATGTGGGATAATCTAAAAAAAAATAAAATGATTGAGCATAGATAATTTCATTTCACGTGCATTTTATGATTTATGTAAAGTTATACGAACTTTACCTTTCAAAAGTGTACTTTCTAATTTCAAAGAGCTCCCATAGTCATATAATACCTATGAATATAATTACACGTTTCCAATAATTGAATGATGCTTAGCAAGATCAAGATGTGTACAAAAAGAGCCACATTCGTAATGCACAAGAAGAAAAAAAAATAATGATTTGGACTGAATCTGCTAAGAACAGACAGTGGAGGAGCAAAACTTGTCAGTAAGTAGATGTGACACATTGGTTTTTACAGAAATAAAATATCAAAGTTGCGACACCTCAACTTCCCAAACTAGTTAGTTGGTGTGTTATGTCTGTGATTCGAATCCTAAGGACCTTACCCTCCAAAACTATTTACACATTGAAATTACACTAAAAAAATGACGGATTTAGCATTGGAATTACACAAAAAAATAGATGATAATTTAAAATTAAAATGTGTATTAATTGCTTAAATTCGTCATTTTTTTAGAAGTGTTATGTATATAATATTGTCATAACAAATTTTACGTGATAAGTTGTAACTGGTTTTAATTTGAATTTACTATTAAAATTACTTTTTTGCTCACCAATAACATTTCGTAACAATCTACTACTTAAAATTTGTTGTGAAAGTGCCCTAAAAATATTATAGACATAGTATTTTTTTTTCTTTTTTTTCTTTTTGAGAAACAAATCCCTCAATTTACTCCAAAAATCAATTCCATGATTTTTTTTTTTTTTAGGAAAATGTTAAGATTTTTATTATTATTTAGCATTACTCTTTTAACCCATCACAAGATATTTTTAGTTGTCAATATGTTGATTTTCTTTTTGGATAAGAGTCAATATCTTTGATTTAGTCTTCACATGGCATGTAAAGTGAATATCCTTTCCTATATTTGTTTGCTTATTATTATATTCTTACAAACACTTTCACAACAAATTATAGGTGGTAAATTGTTATTAGTTCTATTATAAGCTCACCATTTAAATGAATATTTTGTCTGCTTCATTAACAACCTGTCATTGAAAATTTTATTTTGAAAAAGACCTGCCATTTAAAATTTGTTACGAAAATGTTGTAACAGTAGCATAAAAATAAAAGTATATTCTCATAATAAAAAAAGTACTATATTATAGTATATTCCTTATTTTATTTCTGGCTAGTTGAGCAAAAAATACTAGTTAAATTTGCAAACTAGACAACCAAATTCCTATTTTTCATTCTCAAAAAAAAAAACAAAAAAAAAAAAAAAATCCTATTTTTAACTCATCCAGTTTGTAATAGAATAGAATAGAAGACTAGTTCTACATGACGTCATTTTCTACAAAACGATAGTATAAACATAGAATGGTATTACCGAGATTACCATAATTTATACCAAACACCAAACTTCCCAAACCAAATCAAACGCAACAATAATAAGCCACTTTTCCTAGTTATTGTCAAACTAAAACGCTTTCAATCGAGGAAGCTACACACGTTAAACACACCCAACTTCCCCGTGACTACAGAGTCCATTGTCAACTTTATTAGAATACCACCATAAATATTTTCAAACCAAAAAAAAAAATTGTATTAACTCAGTTCCTACATATATATTTTCAAATAACAACTGGTGAAGGAAGACTCAGTTTCCTATCATTAAACAATCGTTGACGTCTAAATTTGTATTATATAAGGATGCTCTGAATATTCCTAGCATTCTTCTGATCAGACTCGAGCCAGTTTAAGCATTTCATATATATATAGCAATAGGGTCTCGGCTCTTTAGCTAAATAGTGTAGTTTTGTGAGACTCTGTATGTGCAGGCAAAAGGTCAAGATGGGTCTTTTTGGTTCTTCTTTATCTTCTTCTTTGATCGCAGTTATTTTGGTTTTGAGTTTAGCAGTGGTGTGTCATGGAGGAAAGACCAGTTCTTTTGTCAGAAAAGTTGAGAAGACTATTGACATGCCTCTTAATAGCGATGTCTTTAAAGTCCCACCTGGTTATAATGCACCTCAACAGGTACTTATGTCCCTCTTATTGTTCTTCTGCTTTTATTTTCTTATTGATCTAACTGTTTTCTGGTAAGGTTTTTCTTGGTGGGGTTTTCTTTTAGATAGTTTCAATCGGTAATTGTTTTTGTTTTGTTTATGTATCCATTGTGCATGGTTTTTTTCTGGGGGAGTTAGGATTGATAGGCAATTGGGTATTTGAAATTTTTAGTTTTTGGCCTTTATTTTATTGATTGATATTTGGGTTGGTGTGAATTCAGGTACATATAACACAAGGAGACCATGTGGGAGAGGCAATGATTATATCATGGGTGACTGTGGATGAACCGGGTTCCAGTAAAGTGGTCTTTTGGAGTGAAAACAGCAAGGAAAAGAGACATGCCGAAGGCAAAGTTACTACCTATAAGTACTACAATTACAAGTCTGGTTTCATTCATCACACAACCATCAGAAACTTGAAGGTGAGTAAAAATTTTCATACAATTGTTTCATATGATTGCTCTAAAGTTGTTCCCCTGTTTTTGTTCTGTTCTTGCTGTGCTTCTATATGAGATTAATGGATGATATGGGCATATATGATATATGCATTAAAAGTATGCTATGTATCTAGGTATGTGTAAACTTTTTATTTATTTATTTTGATTTATTTATTATTATTATTTTTGGGGCAGTTCAACACCAAATACTACTATGTGGTTGGGATTGGGCACACTACTCGGCAGTTCTGGTTTGTAACTCCACCTGAAGTTGGCCCTGATGTGCCTTATACATTTGGTCTTATTGGTGAGTATTTCTTTAATAAATCCCAAAGAATTTAGATATTTGGTTGGCATTGTGGTTCAAGCATATACATGGTCTTCATTTTTAGACAGGTTGCATTCTCTATTTCCATTAGACTTCTGCAAAGTCTAGTGGCAATTTGGCAGGCACAGACTAGCCTATCCAATAAAGCTAGGACTACGATTGAAATCACCTGCTAAGACTTCATAATAATAAAATTTGCAGAAAAAAAAATCTCACTTATAAGCTACATAAGCTAGACTTTTCATTTTAGGTTGATTATTGGCTCTTACTTCCTTTACATGTTCCTAAATGAATGAGGAATGTACTTACATTAGCACTTCTGCTTATGTGTTAATTTAGACATTTGAAACATGTTTTATACATTTTAAACTAATGGTATTGTCTGCAGGGGATCTTGGTCAGAGTTATGATTCAAATAGGACACTTACTCATTATGAGTTAAACCCACAGAAAGGGAAAACAGTGCTGTTCGTTGGGGACCTCTCTTATGCAGATAACTATCCAAATCATGACAATAATAGGTGGGATTCATGGGGAAGATTTGCTGAGAGAAGTGTTGCTTATCAACCATGGATATGGACTGCAGGGAATCACGAGATTGACTATGAGCCATCAATTGTAAGTATCTCATAGAATATTTCATTGTTTGGTAGTAACTAATGTGTTCTGTAATTCTTATTTAAAAACTTCTTCTGGCTGCACTTGTTTGACGACCTTTTCAATCTTGTGGTTTGAAGTCATACCAATGGTTTAATTTTTTGAAGAATTTTTTCTACTGAGGTAAAAATTAGCTCTTTTGTTATATGTATGTGAGGGCTACTGGACACTTCTCATGCCTTAGCGGGTACTTTGCCTAAAAAGAAGAAGAAGAAAAAAAGGCAACACTTAACAGGAAATTGAGTCAACATAATACTGTGTTGCAATTACCTTCATTGTTCTCTTTGAAATATTATATTGTAAAGCTTACTTATGACAGAATTCCCCCTAAATTGACCTTGTTCGACAATAATGCTCCTTTTGGTAGCTAAATTTGATTTATGGTCTTGCATATAAAAATAATCCTCTTCATCTAAAACCCAAGAGAGACCAAGAGGTCTATATCTTGGTAAAGCCAAAAATAATCCATAGTGCCACCATGTTGCTGTTATTGATACTTTTGTGACAGTTCTACTCTCTTTGACATTATTTTGAGTCATAATTCATGTATTTCTGTATATAATTCTCCAAGCTTCTAATAATAGATTAATATTTGGGTTGCAGGGAGAAACCAAGCCTTTTAAGCCTTACAGTCACCGTTATCATGTGCCTTTTAAAGCTTCAAATAGTACAGAACCCTTTTGGTATTCAATCAAGAGAGCTTCAGCTTACATCATTGTCTTGTCCTCATACTCCGCATATGGTAAGAATGCATCTGGCTTTACATGTTATATATTTCTGATTATGGTCATATGCACAGACATATGTCCAAACTAGCAACTTCAGTCTATACATTTTTTTTGGTGGTCTTGATGTCTATTACATAGATATGGGATGATGATAATTCAAGAGTTTATAATGCATACTGGTTAAGACTTAAGACAACTAATTACAAATGGCTGTGATTAGGATATTTGCTTGCATTTGGTGAATGCCGCTCCTTTTCTTTGATCACATCTTGCCTGCCATATTATATTGTTTAAATATGTGTGAGAGTCTGAGGGAATAATTATTGGTTCTCTTAGTTTCTCCCAATAGGTATAGGTAAAAAAAATGTTACACATTTTTCGGAGTTCAGGTTGAGGGACATTCTATGGAGTTGAAATGATGAGTCAAGTCTGCTTTTTAAGGCATTTATTGTATACCTCATAGAGTCATATTTTGGTTTCCATAATGACATCACATACAATGTTTATAACATTACAAGTATCTTTTGCTGACATTGTATATCAGTTTTTTAGGACTACTTAGGACTACATCCTCAATGATGGGGTTTTGCCCCAAAATGCTGTAAGAAACAAACAGAGTAATATTTTTACTGGGGATGACAGGATGTAATGATCAAAACTTCCTAATTTATGTGGTTAAGTTAAATGGCAAGATTGCTACCACAGTGTTTTGTTTAAGCTAGTATCTGATGATGGCATGTGTTAGTGTCTCATTTTGCCAAATTCAATGTAGCTCAGCTCAACTCAACTAAGCCTTTGTACCAAATAAATTGGGGATTTCATGCATCAAAAGCAAAAATAATAAATTTACTTGTCATTACCATTTTTTTCAGGTAAATATACCCCTCAATACAAATGGCTTGAAGAGGAACTACCAAAAGTTAACCGGACTGAGACACCTTGGTTGATTGTTCTAATGCATTCCCCTTGGTATAACAGCTACAACTATCATTTTCTGGAGGGTGAAACCATGAGAGTAATGTATGAGGCATGGTTTGTGAAGTACAAAGTTGATGTGGTGTTTGCTGGTCATGTTCATGCTTATGAACGATCTGTAAGCCCTTGATACTTTCTATTTATTAGTTTTTGAAATGTGATTTTTTTAGAAGTGTTATCTGTGTAACACTAGTAGTTGTCTCTAATATATTTCCTAGTTACCTGAAATCTGTGATGACAAGGAGTTTGGCAGTATTTCATTTCTGAAATTTTTTTTGAGGAGAATGAAAATTCTGCCATCTATCATCTTTTCTTTAATGATGCATTACACTGAAACCCACATGCACAAATCCAGATTATTTGATTTCCATTTGTTTATATATATAGACATTGTCTGTGGCTATATGTTCATTTCTTCTGATGTTGATTGACAACTAACATATGAATATTACAGGAACGTGTATCCAACATTGCATACAATGTTGTAAATGGTATTTGCACTCCTATAAAGGATCAATCAGCGCCTGTATATATAACCATTGGCGATGGAGGCAATCTTGAAGGCTTAGCAACCAAGTAAGCTAATTACATTATAATAGAGCTGACCTTCATTGATTCACTGTTTGTTAATATGGTTTAATATAACTGTCCTCCTCTGTTGCAGTATGACGGAACCACAGCCACCATACTCAGCTTATCGTGAGGCTAGTTTTGGTCATGCCATTTTTGACATTAAGAACCGAACCCATGCGTACTATAGTTGGCACCGTAATCAAGATGGATATGCAGTGGAAGCAGATACTATGTGGTTTTTCAACAGATACAATCATCCAGTTGATGATTCCACAAGTACCCAATCATGATGAAACTAATAACTATCGAATTCTCTTTGGAATATTTTCTCTCATAATTTTTTTCCTTGAATAAACGATCTCATATAGTTGATTCTCAATAATAGTTACTACTTTTTCTTCAGCATTTTATTGTTCCACCTCTTCTCTTCTATGTGCCTTTGCTAATTTTTTTTGTCAAACTTATGTTGTCAAGTGGCTCGCTGTGTCTCTTAATAGCAGCACATTGCATCTAAAACTGGAATAAAAGACTTAACAATCAGACTAAACTCAAATGAACATAACCATGTTTCATAGTCAAAGACTCAAAATGCATTGCCACTGTTGGATTCAAGATTCTATTGAAAGAACTGATACGTTGGATAAAGTGTGCTTCAACAAATGTGTACGAATAAGAAATCAGGAAATATGAAATAAGCACAAGTTATGCCGCAATTGGAGGAAAAAATTATGTGAAATTAGCATATGTTTTGCATTACAAGTAATAAACCTATGAATTTTATTTTTATTTATTAATTTTTGCTGAACATTAAGACGTGAACTGCAAATGTACAAGGAGTCAAGGAGGAATATAAATAAAATGGACAAAGTTTAGTTACAAAATTGGTTGGTTACAACCTTACTCAATATTTTGGATAAATTGCAAAGTATATCCTTGAAATTTGAGGTTGCTTGAATTTTACATTCTGATGTTTGAAAAAATGGATTTTACACCATAAAGTTTAGTTCCATTAGCAAAACCTCAACCTCAATTTGTCAATTTGTTTTAGCTGATAAGTGACAAGGTGGAGCGCTGATGTGTATTGTTTTTGCCAAATCAACCTCCCAAAAAGCCTTCACCCAAACTTAAAACGAGTTCAAATATTTTGTCTCTGTGATTCATGCTCCACCAATAAAACTTAGATAATTAACCCATCTCATTAAATGAGATAACTCCAACTTTAACAATCCCGGGCGTTAACGTTAAAATCCCTTTCTTTTTTTTTCTTTTTTTTTTTTCTCTTGTTAGAGATATATATTAGACATATTAGCCCAATGTAATAAACCCAAGCCCATTCCTGCTTGTACTAGTAGTCTAGGGTTTAGTCGTCTATATATACTCATGTTAGGGTTCATTGTAACACAGGAGGTTATTGTACTATACTCTTATACACAATAAAGATGTAGCCCTTGTGTTCTCAGTGTTCCTCCTCTATGCTTCCTCTTCCGCATCTACTCTAGCATACACAACATGATATAACACATCTCTATGCTAATATTCAACATGGTATCAGAGCCAAACTTCATTCTTGGCATCAAACAAATATCTCTACACAACAAAGAAGAATATCACATGCACACCACCATCAGAAGTCACGCATGCTTCTCTGCTGGATCTAGACTCCACGGCATCTCGCAGCCACCGTGGCGCAGTGCTGTGTCCAAGATCCACAAACTCAAGCAAACCCGTGGCATCAATATCAGATCTGTGCACATCAAGCCTTCGCCTGATGAAACCAACAAGACATACGTCCTCCATGGCATATCGCGACCAAAACCCAGAAACCCAACCTCCAACGGCAGCCGCACGCGCCACCACGCGTGACCAATGGCTCCTGGAACTCTCACACGCGCTGCCAAAGATTCTCGACTCCCAGCTCGGATCTCAGTCACACGCGCTGCCAAGCCGGCCTTGTCGTCCACCGATCCACTTGGCCTGAGAATCTGGTAATCATACGAGCTCTCACGCGCCACCACGCGCCGCAGAAGCCGCCGGAAAATTCCCTCGCGCCGTCTCAGATTCATCACTTTCAAATCGTCTTCTTGGTACACGCGCCACCATGAAGGCCTCCTCGTCCACCGATCTACTTGGCCTGAGAATCTGGTGGTCATACGACGCTGCACGCGCCACCACGCGCCACCTGGGTTTCTAGTTGCTCCTTCACGCGCCGGTGAACAGTGCACGCCCTGCCACGCGCCGACAATGCTGCTAATGTCATCTGACGTCATATGATGACGTCATTAATCCACGTCAGCAGCCACGCAAGCACGTCCACGTCAGCCCTAGTTCACGTCAGCGACACGTCATCAGCCACGTCAGCAGTGTCGTCTCGTCAGCACCACGTCACCTAGTTGACTGTTGAGTTGACCGACCTGACCCGGACCACCCGGATCTGACCCGTGAGCACTTTGACTGTTGACTTTGACTTTGCTCTGGACCAGTTGACTTTGACTTTTTGCGTTGACCTTTGACCAAAAGTCAAAATTTCCAAAAGGGCCTATCTTGCTCAGTTTTTCGCGTAGATTCCGATTTTGGCCTCTGTTTCTTCATTTGAAGTTCCGAAATTGGACAATTGGCACATTCTTCATTGTGGTTTCTTCAAAGGCATTCTTCAAGGCATCTCCAAGTGATCTTCTCATACTTATCCAACCTCAAGCCTTCATCGAGCTTCCGCCTTGAGTTTGAGGGAGGGTGTTAGAGATATATATTAGACATATTAACCCAATGTAATAGACCCAAGCCCATTCCTGCTTGTACTAGTAGTCTAGGGTTTAGTCGTCTATATATACTCATGTTAGGGTTCATTGTAACACAGGAGGTTATTGTACTATACTCTTATACACAATAAAGATGTAGCCCTTGTGTTCTCAGTGTTCCTCCTCTATGCTTCCTCTTCCGCATCTACTCTAGCATACACAACATGATATAACACATCTCTATGCTAATATTTAACATCTCTTTTTTCTTCTGCAGCTTTTATTTCTTCTCTCTGCTCCAGCTTTTGGTTCCTTTTTTTTTTTCTCTTCTCCATGCGGTATGTCTCTTGCCGCAGCTTTTGGGATTGATTTGGACTCTTCCCTATTTTGCCTCATTGTAATCCTTTCTCCCAATGTTAGAGTTCGGCTTTTGTTTTTGTTTTTGTATGCCACAGAGGTCCTTTTATCCTATAGGTGCAGATTTGTTTCAACTTTTGAGAGACTTATGCTGCAAAAAGCAACCTTCAAGGCTTTTAACACATATTGTTCAGTAACACAGTAAGTCCTCTCCATTTGGTTGAGTGTAAATAAATTTATTTTAGAAAAAGAAATTTATTTACACTAGTGCGTGTGGAGTCCTGGTGGCACGTGAGGTGTGTGGGACGATTCACCATGGCAATCACTATTGGCGACTTAAATGGGCACTCCCAAAATCCAAAATCCACAAACAAACTTGCTAAAAACTCAAACAAAGTGCAACGACCAAAAATCTAAAACCTATTCCAAATAAACCTGCTGAAACCCAAACCTCTTTGTTTCGTCACCCACAAAACCTTTCCATCTGGTTGCCGACAACGGTGAGAGATATGCTTCAGCTCGATGGCGGTGGCTCAACGGTGATAAAAACCCACCAATAATCCCAGTAACAAAAAAAACCCCAACAAATCCAAATCCAACAATGGCAAGAAAAAAGCACAAGAGAAAGAAAGCGAAGAGAAACTCACTGTCGCCGTCGCCACAGAGCTTGATGGGTTCACAATGGGTTCGTATGCCGAGTTCGTGGGGGGTTTTGATTTGGGAATTGGGTTGCTTTGATGTGAAACGGTGTTACATAAGTGACACACTGTTGTTTTGTAGTGCTGATTTGGCAAAGAAAAAAACACGTTAGCACGCCACTTATCACTTAACAGCTCAAACTAACTGATGGTGAGGTTTTGTTAACGGAACCAAACTTCAGGGTAAAATTCAAGTAACTCCAAATTTTAGTGGTGTATTTTACAATTTATTCTAATATTTTTTATTGAAAGTGAATTTTGATAAATCTACCATTAGATTACGTCTTCTTTTTATATCCTCTATACTTGCAAAGTTTTTAGAAAATTAAATATCAATAACTATGTCATCAATAAATTGTTAAAGTTATAAGTTTTTGTAGTTTAAAACTATGCATTGAATATAAACTTATAGATTATATAGTAAATAATATTAGATTGACATATAATTTGACATGTATATTAAGAGCATAAAAAACATGTAATTTAACGGTTAGATTTTCAAAATATGTAGTATTATTTATTTTATTGAGTAAAATTGTAGGCTAAGGCTACAATGAATTTTGTAGCTAAACTTTGTCTAATAAACTATACAAAATGTATTTTACACCAGATAAGGTAAAAAACTCAGCAGAAAATAAATACTTGACACTTTTTTATTTTTTATTGGGTAGTATTTTTCAGGACTTTATGCGACAGCTTGTTGTGGTGGCAATCTCGGCGTAGCCACCGATTGGCTTTGGGGGCCAATGGCACCCCCCAAATTTAATTTATTTATTTTTAAATTAGTATATATGCAGTATTGAATTTAGCAATTTTTGTTCTATAAAACTACGCTTTGCCCCTTTAACAATATCATTAATTCCTTTAAGAGTAGTGCTATAGCCACACACTTTTCTATAAATTTTTTACAAATTATTGAAGTAGCAAATTTTTATTGGTTTATATCTGAGTCTACTATTTACATCACTTTATTACTTATCAATAACCACTCACTAGTCGTCACATCAGTTATTTGTAAAAAAATTTGTAACTCTAGCATTTTCCTTATTTTTAATGCTATAAAAAAATTTATTGATAAAAAATCTAAAATAAAATATATAAGTCTTAAAAAATTAGCCCAGCAACAAAAATTATCAATAGCAAAGCTAAAAAAAATTAAATCCAGTAAATCAATTTCACTTAAAATAATTTTGTTATTATCCAGTAGTAGAAGTGTGAAAAAAGAAAAAAAAAAAAAAAAAAAACACCCTTCCGTGGCTAAGCAACAACAGAGCCACCACACACAATTAGCAAAGAGGATGGTAAAGCTACCCCTTTAACTCCAATTCCTAACTCCATCCTTGGTCGCAATAAAACTATTTTTTGTGATGGATTGAACATTCCGTAGTTGAATCCACTTATTATGATAGAAAAGTGGTTCCATCACAATAAATTTAATTTAAAAAAAAAAAAATTTATTTTAAATCCTATAATTTAAGAGGTGTGAAAATTTTGGTCTATAGTTTCAAAAAAATAAATTAGACTCTAAAGTTTTAAAAAGTAATAAATTAAATAATGATGAGATTTCAAAAGTTCAACAAGTCTTAAGTTGGATTCTTCATTTGTATGTCTGTTATATATATATATATATATATATTGGTTGTAATGTTGTATAAATAATTGATTGCCAATTCAAGAAAATTTTTAATGTATTTAATAAATAATGTACATATGTTTCAAGAAATACTTATCCCTTTAAATAAAGATAAAACCCTTTCAAACGTGGCTGATCAAAATTGTTCTTACATTCCAAAAATTCTATCATATTCTAGTAGGAGTCTAGTCATGTGTAAAAAACAATAAAATGTTTTTGATTGTATAATATCTAAAATATATTATTAATATTATATGTTTAATGTTATTAATACTTAATTGGATTTATGTATCTTCTATTGTGTTGGAATAGCCTCACTAACATTTTGAGTTGGTGAATGATCAAATTTTAGCTGTCGAATACTATTTTGATATTTGCAAACGTGATAGTCATTTTGGATGTTGCACTCACTATATTCTTTATTAATTGATTTTGAATAAGATAAATAATTTTTTTCATGATCTCATTTTTGTTCGACTCAAATAAAAGAAAAGGCATTGACAATATTTTTTTAAATGAAGCAAATAGAATCAAATGATGTTCAACTTATACTCTCTTTTTTTGGGTAGCATCAAGCTATAAAACATTTAACTTGGAAATAATTATTTATTTATCTTCAATTATTGTAATAAAAAAAAACACTTAAACATAAACTGTTTTACACATAAAAAATGAATTAAATAATTTTGTTATGTTCATCTTTTCGCATAACCCTATACTTATAAAAGAGAAAATATTGAAAACATTTATCTTTGAATAAAAATTTGAGTTAATTTTTTTAAAAAAAAAATTTAACATGTAAAGAAAAAAGTTAGTCAAAGGGAAAAAAAAATGAAAGAGGATCGTAGTATAAATATTATTATTATATTTTATTTTACGAATGGTTATTTGGTCAGAAAATTCTAATTATACTATACGTACATGTTCTTTTATTAATGTTGGATGCCAATTTGTCCAATAAATGTCACCTAAGCTTACCTATCAAAAAAAAAAAAAAAAGAAAGAGAAAAAAGATGGGGTACTTATCCAAAAAAAAATGCTACCTGAGCTTGTTGTACATACCAGTTGGTTTAAATAAATCATGTTATGTCAATTTAATTATGTCATATCATTTAAATGGCTTTAAAAAAAAAACTTAAAAAAATATCTATTATCTAGTAGAGATCTATTCTATATTTAGTGTACATCTCCTCTTTGACATCCATTATATTCTTCATTGTATTCTTCCTTCTCCTGAGAAATTTGTTTCAAATGAGCTCTACTAATTACTACGTCTCTCTCTCTCTCTCTCTCTCATGATAATAATTAATGAATGTTAGAATTTATTTTAGCCAATAGCCAAGGAACAAGACCTTTAATTAACTATAAACGTTTTCCTACTCCAACAAATGAAATTTCTAATTTAGGATTTGTTAATAGGTGCCCTTAGAGCATTTGTTAACCTTTTAAGGAAAGTTTTGATACCAATTTTATGGGAAATAAAAAATGGTTTGGCTTATCTTATTCTTCGATACTTTTTTAACTGAAATCTCATTTTGTTTTAATGAGAAACTGTCATATCAACCATTAACTAAATAAAATATGGAGATTAAAATTCATTACCACTTGCCATTGTATATTTGAAACAACTGGAGATGTTCCAAAAAAAAAAAAGTACTAGAGGTAAACCAAAACCCAATAAAAAAGCTGTCAAAGCAGTAATTTTTTTTTAAAATGGTTCACTAACAAATTCTCTTAGGGCATCCGTTAAATTTTTCTAATTTTTAATTTTTTTTGTTTATAATTAAACATAAATATATACTTTTTTTTTCTAAAAACAAAAACATATACATAAACCTAAACTTGTATTATAAACATATGAAATAATTTATATAATTTCTAATTTCTAATCCCTATGTGAACAAAATTTCAAAAGTTGTGTTGTTAAAAATATGAAAAAAAAAAAATTAGAATTGAAAATGCTGTTATCTACCTAGGACATAATTTTTTTTTAATTTAATTTTTTATCTTTTATTATTATTTTTTTTTTTTGCATCCCCGATGCTAGTGCTTTTAGAATGGTAACTAGTTGCTAGTGAATTGGGTCCAAATTTCCTGAACAGTGCAGTATAGCTTTGGAACTATATGATATAGAGAGGCTCTTTGTGACCTATGACTATTAGTGGTAAGGTACGAGTCTTTCTGGAGCAGTAACATGGCCATAAAGTGAGAATCTAGATGATGATGTGGTGCACCTCACGAAGAGTAGTTTAGGCATAGTCCTTGGGAAGTAGTAACCCACGTGCTTGGATCGTAGGAGTTACTTGTTGGAAAAATTGTCTCTGCCTTTGGTTAGATTCCAAATTTTTATGTTTGGTGTCAATTACTCTATCACAGTCTTGTGTTCTTTATGCTGTTGTTCTACTTCTTATTGATGATTTTTCTATTAGAAGATTTGAAAGAAGTTCTAATATTGCAACTGATACTGCATAGAATCAGTAGGCTGAATGTTCTGGGCTTCAATGAAACAATGACTTGCTTAGAAGACCTAAGAGGAAGAAAACACAATCATAAGGCGACTGGGGTGGACCGGCCAAATACCCTCCGATGATTAAATTAGTTTGGTTTTGGAAAATAAAGTTCCAACTTTTGAGGAATTCTCTTAGGAAAAAACTTACTTTGATTTGATGTAGGCGAGTCCTTATATAGAGGGTCTCGGAACGGTTATTTAATAACTTCCCCAAGATTTGTGGGAATTAGTAAGTTCAGACATCACTTCCACAACGGCTATGGAAGTTATAGCCTCCAATCTTTCCACTACAACTACTACTGGAAGTTAAGCATCTATGAGGAAGTTATGGCGACAAATAAGGGTTTTATTTTCACTGTGGTCCGGATCTTCAACATATGTGAGTAAATCCCATCATTGAGAATTTCCTAAGCGTCATGTGATCGTCCAGGCATTTTTCCCATGGACGACCTCTTTAAACACCTGGCCCTTGGCTCTTGGACAACCCCTATGGATGAGCCAGAGATAGTAATTCTTTTGCTTCCCCATCAGTTGCCCCCGTCCAAGGGTCGTCCAGAATGATGTGGGAATCTAATGAGTGTCTTTATGATTTTGATAGAACTTAAATTGTGCCATGTGTCATGATTTTGTTGGTTGGCTCGCTGTGTTGATTCCATTTTTCGAAGAGACTGCCACATGTCACATCTTGTATGGTTCACATCGCTTCACTGACCCTGTCTCTGGGCCCTATAAATAGGTACATTCTCTCTCTTACCCTTCACCCTTCTCATAATTTCTCTTCTGCCATCTCGTCTAAGAGCCTTGTCTAGTCATTGTCCTAGTTTTGTCAGGTATTTCTTCTCATCCTTAGGCTTTCATCTTAATCTTTCTTCCAATTAGTTATGTCTTCGTCTAGTAGTAGCTTAGAGAAAGCGATAGACGAGTACCTGGACATTTCTTCTGGGAGTGGAGGTAGTTATGAGAGTGGTAAGGGTAGGACAAGCAGTAGTGGCAATAGCTTCTCAGACGAGCATTATTCGTTTGGGGTTCCTGGTATTCCCTTAGAGGAATTCCAAGAAATGCAGCGTAGGACAACTTCTGGAGCTGGGACTAGCTCATCCAGAAAGCCACCTAGCTCCTCCCAAGACAAGGAAGAGGAGGAGGAGAATGTGATTTATAGATGTGCCCCTGAAGTAGCGTCCACCTTAGACGCACTTAAGTTGAAAACCCTTGTAGATAGATACCAGATCCCTAAGGAATTTAAGCCTCGTCTACCCAGGGAAGGAGAATGGTGTTATTCTTCTTCTTCTGGTTTAGGAGTATATACTTCTTACCTTTTAGCTGGTCTTAGGTTTCCCTTAAATTCTTTCTGTAGAAGTCTTCTCCATAGGTTGGGTATTGGACCTAACCAGCTCAACCCCAATGGTTGGAGGACGATAGTTGCCATGCAAGTGCTATGGCGTGAGGCATTAGAAGGGAACCATCCAATCACAGTGGATGAGCTCCTCTACTGTTATAAGCCCTCAGAGATAAAAAAAAAGTCTGCTGGTTTTTACCAGTTCTCGTTTAGGGGCCCTCACTTTAGTTTGATAAAGGGTCGTAGCTCGTCCGACAGGCTTTGGAAAACTGAATTTTTTATTATTTCTAGAAATTGGGCTGGGGACCTAGTTGATGTGAGTAATGCCCCCTTCCTTCCTTTTACCAACCCTCTAGGTCGCCTTCGTCCTGAGGGTATGTCTTCTTCCCATTCCATTTCATTTTTTTTCTTTCATTATTTTATTAACTTTCAGTCGTCTAACCTTTTTTATTTATTGATACAGTTGTTGCTCGTCCACATTTGGACAAGTTTTACTTGGATCGCATTGACCAGGTTCGTGCCTTCCCTGGGAGATACTTCCATAGTCTAGTGACCCTTGGTCGTCTAGCTGTTTGGGGACTTGGCCCAGTACCCACTGCTGAAAACCTTGGTCATGAGGAAACTACTCGTCGAAGTAAGTATCGTCTATTCTTTTCTTTCTTAGTCTTTTCTTCTTCTTCTTCTTTTTTTTTAAAAAAACTTTATTTTTCCTTGTTACAGGAATGGCTACCATGAAAGAGAATAGGGAAAAGACTATTACAAGTGGTGATGAAGACACTACTGTACCCTCAGTCGTCTAGAAACCTACCGTCCAAATAGGGAAGAGAAAGCCCAAGTCTATATATCTAGTTCAGTGGACCTTGACAACCTTCCAAGTCGTCGAGGTCCTAAGAAGCAAAAATCTGGCAAGGTTTCTCTTCCTAAGGTTCCAAAATTTACGCCAACAGTAGACCTAGACGACCTTGTGGTTAATGTGGTGCCCATTTAGACAATTCCATTCGTCCAGACTGATCCTCCCCCCCCCCCCCCTCCAACCAAAGCTCCTCACAAGGCTCATCCCTCGAAGTCGTCTGATTGTCCTCCCAACCTGGTGCTAAATGAGGGTTATGCATGGAGGACGTTCAAGGGAATAATCACTGATAATGAAGTAAATTCATGTTATAACATGTCAGTGAAAGACTTTGAACATTTTGCCATCCATGATCTCTTCAAGGTATATAAATTTCATTCGTCTTTGTTTTGTTTTCTTCAAGTTTTAAACAAAATTTCTAACTTTCCTTCGTCCACTCATAGTCTATGTCAAAGTTTTACATACCATCTTGCCAGGCCAAGGAGCTTTGTGAGGAAGCTAAGACGTCTAAGGAGAAGGCCAAAGAGCTGAACAATGAAGTTTTATTGAAAAAAGGGGAGGTAATCAGATTGACTGAAGATCTCAATCGTTTGCAAGGAATAGAGACGAAGCTAAAAAACGAGGTTGAGGAACTTAAAGCAGATGATATTGAGAAAGAAACTCACATTGCCCATATGGAGGGACAAGTTTCAAAGTTCACTTTGTCCTTGGAGAAGGCCTATGGAGAAGCCGTGGCAGCTTTTTAAGAAGTCTGACGAGTACAAGAATCGTCTAGACAGTCATTACGCAGCTAGCTATGAGGACTTCCGTGCTGATGCCAAGGAGGCTTTCCCTGAGCTGAACTTTGATACCTTTAAGATTCCCCTCGCCATAGAGAGTTCCTTACTTGCGACAAGTTCTGAGGACGTTAATGTGGTGGATGATGCCAACAACGAAGTAACCTAGGACGATCCAAAGTTTGGAGGTAATGCCCCCAGTGGTTTATCCAAGTGAATTTACTTTCTCCTTAGAAAATTTATTATTTTAATCTTGTTGGGGATGCCCGTTGTTTTGGGCTTTGCTTGTTTCTTTCTTTCTTTTTCTTTTTTTTTTCTTTTTTTTTTTGAATTTAGAAAAGTACAGTTCTCTCGTCCAAATTTATGGACGAGTTTTATGGACAATCACTCTTGACATTACTTCTAAGGGTTTTTGGACGGTGGTCGTCTACCCTTCTTTGAATTTTATGAATGAATGAATGCTTTTCATTTCCATCGTTTTAAGTGTTTGAATATGTTATAAGCTTTATGAACGAATTTTATTTACATCATCCATGCTATTTCTGTGGTTGTGGGGTTCACTCACTAATGGAGTCATTTTATCTCGTCTTGAGTATGTGGACGAATTTTTACTTACATCGTCCCAAAACAAAATAAACCCTTCATGCTTAGCCTTTGCTATTTATAAGCGTGGACCATGCTTAAATGTTTAAGGAGGTGCAATTGGAGTGCTTGGGTCTTCTACCATGTTTGGAAGCTTCAAATAAGAAAGAAATCCAAGAGGCGGAATCTGAAAAGGAAAAATCAAATTTGAGCACTGATCAGTATTTTGGGCGTTTCTCTCTCCTCAAAAATTCAATTGACACAAGGCTAGATGGGTTGGAACCGTGACTTAAATATCTTCAACTTTCCAGTTTTGAGTTTTTCAAAATTCACAATTTTTTAAATTCACTATGTGTTGAAATTCACAACTTAGCAGTCTCAATAACATTTTGTGTATAGAAACTACTTATTACCTTTTCAAAAGCTCTAACATGGACATAAGGATTATCATTTTCTTGTCCCCTAAAGTCAAGAAGTATTGCTAATAAACCTTGTTTCAGTTCTACCTATGGTGCATTAGGTGGAAACATGATGCATGAAGGAACAGAATTTTATGTGGGATGCAACAATTCATACATAGTTCTTCTGTTCTCTTCATGATTATTATGTGTTTCATCACCCAAGTATTTGAATTTCGAAATTCACAATTTTTTTAAATTCACTATGCGAAACCATCCGTATTTGCGTTATAAGAGTGACAATGTGTTGAATCCTCCTGCTCCAAGGAATTTTAATTCACCACATGCATCATCATCATCTAGACCTTCCTTGGAGGATGCACTTAGTACTTTCATTCAAAGGCAAAATGAGCAAAATCAAAATTTTGATTTCTTTTCTTTCTCTTTTTTTCTTTCTCTTTTTCCTTTTTGTTATTTAGGGCTGTCCAACCAGATTCGGAACCCAACCTACCCGCCCCAATCGTCTGATCCAACCCGAGAACCGGCCAACCCGATGCCGATGATGGGTCAGCGACGGGTCTCTACTCCCTGAACCTGAAAACGGCGAGTCGATTGGCAGGTTTGAGGCTGAGAAACTGATTTTAACCGACCCAACCGTATCTGACCGAAAAATCGCACATTTTCTATCCGATTTGTTGAAATCCGGCTTGAACTCGAAGGAAAATCTCCCATTTTCTGTTCGATCTGTTGAGATCCAGCCTGAACTCGAAGAGTCAGGTGAGATCTTGTCGAGATTTGGCCTGATCTCTTCGAGATATACCGAGATCCGGCCATATCTCACCAAGATCAACCTGATCTCTTCGAGATCCGCCGAGGTCTCATCAAGATCCGGCGACTTTTGGCAAAATCCGGCAGATATTCGCACAACCCGAAACCAACCGAGGACTGATCTAAACCCAGCGAAAATCCGACCACTCGAACCGACTCCGTTCACCAGTCGGCGGCGGGTCTAAACATGAAAAACCCGAAGTGATCAGGTCGGTTTCAGGTTGGGCACAAACCTGACCCGTGGACAGCCATATTGTTATTTATTTTTTTTTTTTTTGCTTTTTTTTTTTTTGGTGAGCTAACATTTGCAGGTGTGAAAGAAATTTAAAAAAAAAAAATGTAAATGCTTAAGGTAACTTCTTCCCTTTAAACTTGAATTTATTTTGGCTTAAATACATTGAGGACAATGCAATATTTTAGTTGGGGGGAGAGGTTTACACATTTTGCTACACCTTGCATGATTTTTCTTTTCTTTCTTTTTGGTTGCAATATTTCAATTCTATAAAAATAAAAAATAAAAACCTTGGATTTGAACGCAGAAGAATTATAAGCTTTATTTTTATATCATGTGATGGAATGAATAATGCTGAGTTGGTTATATTGTTTGCTATATTAAGACCCTTTCACGAAAGGCACAATTGGAAACTTTTGAGCATAATAGCCGAGTTAGCGGACGGTAGGATATTGGATATGCATGGATCATGAACAAGCTAGATATAAGTTGAAACTCAACCCATATAGAGAGTTCTTGAGCCTTGCTTTTCTTTGTGAGAGTATTTCTTTGTTTGAGCTCTTAAATTTCTCTCATATGCTTCAGTTTTTGTAAAAGAACTCTATATTTTTTTGTTGACTACTAGAAACATTATGGGGAGATATACCATGATCCTACTTATTTTTGTCCTTAGGCATGCTGGTTTGTGTGGAATTTTAGGAGATGAGAGCCTAAGACCATCAATTTTGTCACCAGCTAAACAAATATTCAGCTTACCTTTACATTAACCATTGTCACCATCATTTGAGTCATGAGAAATACTTCTACAATACCACAAAACATTTTTATTTATGGGTATTCTCTTGGGAGTTCAAGTTTTGAGCAATTGATGCATTTATATACCACCATTGTCTCTCTTTTCTTAAAATAATAATAATAATAAAATAAAAATAAAAAATCAAAATCAAAATCAAAAAGAAGAAGAAAGGAAAAAAAAAAAAAAGAGTAAAGAAAGATCAAAAAAAAAAAGAAAAAAAGAAAGAGAAGACATACATAATCAATAAATAAATCATTGGTGTCTTACACATCTTTCACGTATTTCAAAAGGGTTATATGGTTGAGAAAAGGTTGTTTTGATTCAAGTTGGTCGTTACTCCTATGAGTTGGGTTTGGCTTGAATTCGCTGCATTTGATTCATATACTTCATATTTCAAAGAGAGCAGTTTTGCCTTTACTTAGCCATAAGATTATACTACCACTAAGCTTAAAGTCCTACTTGATCCTAAAGATGCATGGCTGGTATGTGTTTGGGATAAAAACTAGGGATGAGAATTTCCAAGAATTCAACACCCTTTCCAAGAGATATTTTTCCGTTGTTTTAGCAGCTGTTTTTATATACGCATGTGATATTCTTAAAACTTCTTCTTTCCTTTTTGTTCACATGTGATTTGAAGAGAGAGAGAGAGAGAGAGAGAGAGAGAGAAAAAAAAAAAAGGCCATTACTTCTTTGTGTGTTCTTTCAAAATGTTGATGACTTAAGAGAGGTTTTGGAGTAAAGGCTCTAACTAGATTATTCTTGGTCTATGAATGTTTGGAAAAGCCGGTTCGATTGGATGGGCTATGCACACATGCACTCCAAAAGTGAAGCTAGTGAAAACTCTTTAATATGATGAACAGTGTCCCAACTCGGAATTGAAAGTTCATTTGTATGATATAATGATAAAAGCGGACTAACATTTGCTACATGAATTTTCAGGAAACCTTTAACTTTTTTTGGTAGAGTCACTGCAAATCCTCACGAGAGTAAACTCGTCCACTAGGGTGACCTAGGGGTTCAAAGACTTGCTGCACATGGGAAGTGTAGTCGTGTAGCCTACAAAAGTGGCTTGTATTTTAGTTTTAATTTTTCACTTTCAATAGACATGGGTGCTTTGTGGATTGCTAGGAACTAGCAAGATTTAAGTTAGGGGGTGTGATAACGCCTTAAAATGTATACTTGTTATATATTTATGTGGGGCATTATTTCCTTATTAATATGCTTAATTTGTATAATTAAGTCATGATTTTCATTAGTCCCTATTATTTATTTTTACATAATTTCTTAAATAAGATGTCATTCATTACGTGTAATTTTCTACTTTCAGGAAATCATGTGAAAAATATGAGTTAACAAGAGTTTGTGAGAAAATGGAGGTCAAACTAGAATTAAAGATGAGCTAAAAGATCATGCTTAAATGTCTTAAAAGGTGCAGTTGGAGGAGTCCAAATCTTCTGCCTCACTTTTTCTACTCCACAAATAAAAACTTGCCAAATGTCTATCTATTTAATTAAATCCTAATTTTGTGGCTTTATTATTTCAATTACCTAAATTAAATAAATAAAGAAAATAAGAAAAACCCAAAAGTCAACACATCCTACCACTTACACCACTACCATTGTTCGCCAGAGCCATCAACACCTTCAATCACAGCCATCCATCGGAACCAGAAAACTTTGGTTGTGATTTTCCTCATCACAAAGAGCACCTCAAAATATAGAGTTTGATATGACAAGTTTTTATTTCTCAGGAACCAAAGGTTGAAAAGATATAACATGGTACAATTAGGAAGGCAAAATAAAAATAAAAGTAGTTTTATTTGAAAACTATAATAGATTTTACATCACCCACCCACCCGAACTTTTAACTGATTGAATCAACCATAATGTTTAGTTCCTGAGAAAGCCGAGAAAAGGAATGATAGAATATTGGACTTTGTTGGAGTTTGAAGGTCCTATATTTGGCTTGGCTTTGTTTAGAGTTCCAAGACGGTACCTTACTTGGATGGCTGTGACTAGAGTAGTTGGTGGCTGCAGCGAATGAAGGTGGCGCTACTAGTGGTGGGATGGGTTGACTGTTGGGTTTTTCTAATTTTCTTTATTTATTTAATTTAGGTAACTGAAATAAATAAGCCACAAAATTAGGATTTAATTAAGTAGATAGACATTTGGCAAGTTTTTATTTGTGGAGTATAAAGTGGAGTAGAGAAAGTGAGATAGAAGATTTGGACTTGCAGCTGGAGTGCTTGGGTCGTCTACCATGTTTAGAAGCTTCAAATAAGGAAAGAAATCAAAGAGGATCAGATTAGAGCACTAATCAGTATTTTGGGCATATCTCACTCCTCAAAAATCCAATTGACACAATGCTAGATGGCTTGGAACTGTGACTTAAATATTTGCAACTTTCCAGTTTTAAGTTTTTTGAAATTCACAATTTTTGAAAGCCGAAATTAACTCACAAGTTACTATTGTAAATCTAGACGAAAATTAAAATAGTAAAAGTTTTATTTTCTTTGGACACTTTTACGTTAGGTTTTTGAAGGGAGGCTGGAGAGAAAGAATTTGGCAAAGAAAAAATTGTATTTTCTTTTCTCTAATGGCAGCCTAAACTCTTTGCTAGGGCGAAGGGTTATGCTTCTTCTATGTGGTATGAATATTCAATGTGATTCTTTCTAAGATTTTAGACAATAACATATTTGATTGTTCAATTAGATTTCTTTTAATGTATTAGTTCTCTCATGCTTTCAATAAGTTCAATCATGTTTTTCTTAGTTTCAAATAGAAATCACGTTTTAAAGTGAATGGGTTTTTCTGAAAACTATTTTAACCGCATTATTAATCTAGGTTATCATGTGTTCTTGAATTGTCTCAGTCCAACCGAATCATAAGTTTTTAATTATATAAGAACAATCAATTTTATATATATATATATATATATATATATATATTTTCTTAGATCACAAATAATTTATATCAATATAGGGAAACACCTTGATGCCCTGATATTTACATTATTGATTTAAATTAGTTTTTATTATTATTCTTGTTAACCATCATCAAGCAAAAGTGTTTTTCTTCTTCACCCAAATTGTTGTTTTATTATATTGTCTTTGAATTTACTCTGTTCCTTTCGGTTCGACCTTGGTATTTTGAGAATTATATTACTACGATCTCCTGCACTTGGGAGTGAGCGAGCATGAGAAATTTTTGAGTCCTAACTTTCAAAGAACAAACATCTTATTGAAGAATATCATGGACACGGCAACACAAACAACTCTTGCTGTTACACTGGCAATAATGACATGCACAAATCGAAAAAGGGTTAAAAGTATTATTCACACAAATGCTGGATTCTTGTCCAAAAATCACACATTTGTAGTCTTCGTTATTGCTAAGTACTCATGGAATCATCAGTTAGAATCGTCAGTTGGATACCAATATCTATTGGTAAGCCATAGAGAATCAGAAATCACATCGTACCCATCTTCATTCCTGTGCCAAGCAAAATAAGCATGGGTTCGGTTTTTGATATCCAAAATGCCATGACCGAAACTTGCTTCACGAAAAGCTGAGTAATATGGTTGTGGGAAATACATTGCGCTACAACACAGAAAGAGAAAATTTCATGTGAAGATGTATGAAGCCTTGCATCGATCATATGAGGAAACTGCAATTTTATTAAATAAACATTGATCTTACTTTGATAAGCCTTCTTCATTTCCACCATCACCAATGGTGAAGTATACAGGTGCGCTTAAATTTTTAATTGGAGTGCAAAGACCATTTGTGATGTTGTATTGAATGTTAGATACACGTATCTGTCACATAAATAACAAAGAAAAAAGATACTTCTCAAATCTCAAGTGACACTAAAATGTAGACATGGGCCATAATATATTGTACTTCTAGATAAAAATTTTAGTATAAAGTACACAGAATTTAGGAGAAAATAAAAAATTAAATATGGTTATACTTAGAATGTAAAGAGAACTTACAGAGCGTTCATAAGCATGGACATGACCAGCAAATACAATGTCAACTTTGTTTTGTACGAATGTTGTCTCGTAAACTCCTCTCATGGTTTCACCTTCCATATAATGACTATGGTAGCTATTATACCATGGAGGATGCATTAGAACAATCAACCATGGTGTTTCAGTTCTGTTAACCTTTAGTACCTCCTGGTTGAACCAACTGTACTGAGGAGTTGAATAGCCTTTAAAAAAACACACAGTATACAAAGAATGTATTACAAATTAAGACTTGGAAAGCACACACGTCCATGATTACACATTATATGCAAAACACAAAGTTATATATTTAGTTACCAAATGCTGAATACGCAGCCATGACTATGATGTAGGCTGGGCCTCTCTTGATTGAGTACCAAAAGGGTGCAGTACTACCCGCTGCTTCATATGGCGTATGATAACGGTGACTATAAGGTACAAAAGGTACAGGTTCACCCTACAATATTAAATATGGCAGTACCACTCTCTTGTGTGAGTAAAAAGTACTGGATTAAATAGGAGACTTATAGGGAAAAATTATTAGCTTATTAGTATGCAAGTTTAGTAACATGCAGCAAAAATTATACAATTTTTTCTACAACAATTGATATAATTTTTTCCACAACAATCAAGTTAATTAGCATATTATGATTAGTATACAATAAAAATAGAGAATTGTTTATTACACACTTGTGTACTAACAAGTGTTTTGCAATCAAAAACATCAGTTCAACCTACGATTCGTCGATTTCAAGTGAACCCAGGTTTTCAAATGCAAAACACTCTTACACATGAGTGTATAATAAGTTTTAGCTATAAAATAGTGTCTGTATTGAAATCATGTGGAAATAATGTTCTACCAATAACAATTAATCACTTCAATAATATATTTTTTAGATTGTAAAATGTTTTTATATCTCTAATATTTTGGTTAGTATAAGATGGTTGGTTACCAATTCAGGGGCCCAATCAACTTCATGATTCCAAACTGTCCAAATCCAAGGCTGGTAAGCAGCACTTCTCTCTACGAACCTTCCCCAGGTATCCCACCTAACGTTGTCATGAAATGGGTGGTCATCTGCGTAGGAGAGATCTCCAAGGTACAACACTGTTTGTCCATTTAGAGGGTCCAATTGGTAATGAGCGAGTGTGCTGTTTGAATTGTATGTCTGACCAAGATCCCCTGCAAATGCATATATTAATATTCAACATTGATCAGGTCTAAATATACATATAAAATTATTGAATATAAGTACATGAATGATTAGGTTAGCCAAGTGTTTTGTAGCTCAACTCTTACTTCCTAGTATATCTAAATAAAACGCCCAGAGTTTAAATTCCTCTATCTCTTTTAAGAATAAATAAATCGCGCTAAACTTACCTATGAGGCCAAATGTGTAGGGGACATCAGGGCCTGGTGCAGGAGGAGTTACAAACCAGAACGTTCTTGCATACTGCCCTTCACCAATCTGATAGTAGTATTTGGTATTGAACTGTGCAAATAAATAGAATTAAATTAACAAACAGAATAATAGAATTTAGAATTGCAACAAGACTAATTCAGGATTAGGTGCATAAAACATGAACCAGGCAACAAATTATGTACCATCATATATATAAAACAATTACTAGATCTAAATAAGTTAAACAAAATTCCATTTCACCTGTAAGTTGCTGATGTTGGCATGGTGAATGAAACCAGAAGTGTAGTTGTAGTATCTGTAGGCTCCAATCGTGGCCTCAGCCAATTGAATTTTTGTGCCATTTTCATGAGTTCTCCAGTAGAGAACTATATTGGAACCTGGAGCAGTAGGAGTGATCCATGACACAATTACTGCTGTTCCCACATGGTCTCCTTGTGTTATATGAACCTAAAATAGAGTACCACTTGTCAAAAACTGAAATAAAAATTTAGAACTTCATATTTGTGAGAAAACAAGGAGAGGAACAAAAACAAGCAGAAGAATGATGAGAAAACACACTTGTTGAGGTGAGTTGATTCCTGGAGGAACATAAAAGGCCTCACTGTCAACAGGCATATCAGTGTTGTTGTAAGTTGGGAAAGCCGTCCGCGAATAATTGTTGGATGTTCCTCCATAACACACTACAGCATTCAAAATCAAACCCAAAACAACTGTAATAGTTAAAGAAGAAGAAGAAGAACCCAGCACACCCATCATGATCTTTCTATGCACACTGTATTGAACTCAACGCCCTTTTCATCTGGGTATATATACATATCAGGTCCAACTTTGCACTGGGGCAATGACGCATAAGCTGAGGTTATCTTTGGTAATGATAGGAGAAACCTAGCGAGTCTTTAACCAATACAGGTGTGTCTATTTCTGGTTCAAACTATATATTCAAGGAACCAATAATGCAAAAGTCAAACAGCTCCTTCGAGAACTCAATTTAAAATCCAAAACTAAACTTGAATGTACGTAATCAACAAAGCTTGTTGGGATGAACGATGTCACATATAGTACAAATTTTACTTAAATCTTGTTATATAGTAAACATGTAGCAATCTAGGTTTTCTCCCATCAACATTAACCTTCTTATACTATTCTCTTCCTCTCTCGCATTAGCATCAATTCTATACTTTTATTATTTTAGAATTTTAACATGCGGGCCGCAAATGGTAAGAAAGAATGCAAGGGAAACTACAATTAGCTTTAAAATATATTAAATCAAATAACAACTGTATTTAATTCCTTCAAATTATTGATGCACGAACTTGTGGTGTGATTACATATATAATAATATAAATTAATCTTTAATGTATAAAAAAATAGGTGGAATATTTGAAGCTAAAAAAGAATATTCAGATTAAGGGTCAATATGTTGAATATGAAAAGGATTTGTCTTACATAAGGAAAGAAAAAAAACATATATAAAAAAAGGAGATGCTCTTTGTTTTTCCAAACCAATTGTCACAAGGTGGCCTAAGGATGAATCGAAATCCTTTAATTATGTTTTGTTATGGAATAATGGATCACACATGTGGATATCCCTTCCCCAAGCTCAGATAAAGAAAATAGTAGTTTGAAGTGAACTGAATCGATTGCTTTTCTTTCTTTCTTTGTTTTGGGTTGGGGGAGGGGTATATGTTGACTCAGGTTGCTTGTTATGTAATCTGTTCAAACCAGTTAACATCTAATCTTCTAACATTCAACTAATTAATCTACATCTGCACATTAATGTATATCTCGGACTATTGCCTATAGTATTTGAATCGATTTTATATATGCATTAATCTTTGTAAAGAAAACATGGACAGCGAGAAGGTTTCTCAAGGAAAAAAAAAACACATATAGGTTATATCACAAAAGAATTAGTTTAATCACAATTGAACTGGTTTGTTATAGTTGTTTATAAAACTTAGATAACCTAATATTTGTTTAATGTGAGACTCACCATACATCAAGGTTTTCAAACTCGGACTGTTCATTGTACCGTAAAAGGGAGAGGTTCAAGGTTTTTGAGGTCGAATCGAAGTCGAACCGGGGTCGAACCGTGATGACGTCATAATTAATTTAATAATTAATTAAAGCCTAAATATAGATATTAAATTTATAAAACTAGCAAAATTGACTAATATATCTATAGATGTGAGGGAAATTTAATGATTTTCAAGCATATATTTAATAATTAAATAAGAAAGTTAATAAAATAAAATAATAACCATGAAAACATTAAAATTTATGATTAATTTTTAACGTAAAATTGAATATCTTTGAAGGATTTTAATTATAATTTTTTTTTTATTCCTTGTAAGAGATGGTTGTTTTTATTAAAAAAAAAATTTTTTAAATTGCTAAGGGGTTGGACCGCACAGTTCTTGCCACCGGTTCGTGCAGTCCAACCCCGGTTTTAGGGGTTCACAGAATTGCCAAATATGCCCGGTTCTTTATGCTTAAAAAATCGGTTTTCATTCCGGTTCTCGATTCTCACAGTCCGACCTCCCGATCCGGTCCGGTTCTGAGAACTATGCCATACATCCCACCCACCATAACGCAAGCTTAACTAATTCAATATCAATATAAGGCATCATGAGAGAAATCTTTTTTAAGTAATTTGTAGTGAAAAAGTTGTATGTCTAGACGAGAAATAAGTCTTTGATTAATCATAAGGCCATTGGCCTTTTATCAGAAATTGTCAACAATCTTCCCTCTCAATTTCAAGTGTTGTCTAGGACTTTGATAACTGTCGATATTCACCTAGTTTACATGCTTAACTTATGCTCTCCCTTCTCTTATTGTTATACGTGTCACAACCCATTTTGCCATTTGTACATAACTAACTTGTGATTAAATTTATGCCTCTAGTATTGCTCGTCTTAACATACGCATTCAAATACACAAAAATTAGATACCTAAATTCAACACCAAATATGTTATCTTCCTTCAAAATCAATTCAATTCAATTTTATAACTCATTAATCAATGCAACCACGTAATTGAGTAATTTAAGATAGAGCACCTCCCCAAAGCCCAAACAACTTTGAATAATTCCAGTAACACAATCTCGACAAGTTATAACATGTGAAAAATAAAAGCAGTATTAATAAGTATGCCTTGATGTCCAGGTGAAAATAATTATCCATAGCCCATCACACACAACATCATATTAATATGATAGATTGTTTAACTATTTTTTTGGATAAATATGATAGAGCTTATAACGTCCACCTCACAATGATTGTTGTTATCATCCAATTAAAATACTAATTAATTTTTTAGTATAAATGAGTTCGAACTCTAAATTTCTTATTCATCGGACTTGACTAGTGTTTTTTTAAAATCAAGATTTTAATTGTTGATTTAAGTAGAATCCGCTCAATTATCTAATCCTTTTTTTTATAATAGAAAATTGTTTAACCTGATATTAGATAAACAAAATTCTTTTAAATATATATGCGTTTAATTAATAATTCATTCTAGAAAAATAAGTTTCAAAAAAGTTTAACAATTTTTTCTATTTTCAATAAAAAAAAATTCTAAAATGGTTTATATATCTCTCTCTCTCTCGCGTAAACAAACAGGGAAAAAGAAAAGAAAAGCAAGGTCGTTTAAATTAGTTAGAGCCAGACGTGTACATTGTCGCATAGTGTTCCCGTTTTCGCAATCAGAATTCGGAAAATACTCGCAAGACTCTTAACGTCAACCCCTCTCTCTCTCTCTCTCTCTCTCTCTCTCTTTGGAGTTTGAACTTTGACCCTCACGCACTGACTCGGATCCTCTCCTCCGATTCGCAAAAAATTCGGTGTACCGACCCGAACAATGACCCGATAATGATTCCGGATCCGCAGCAAGCTTCCTAGAATGGCGGAGCAGAGAATCGAAGAGAAGAAGATAAATAGCTCAGCAAAGGAAGAAGAAGACGAAGCCGAGAAGAAGAAGAAAGAAAAGGAAAATGTAGATCCAGAGCTCTTCAGCTGCTTGCTTCAGCCTGTGACTTCCAATTCCGATTCCGATTACATCTCCGTTCGCCGCTTCCTCCTCTTCAGCAAGGCCAATTCCGGTGTTCTTCGCCGTAGAGTAAGCTACTTCCACTTCATACATATATGTGTGTAAAATTAGGTTTTGTTAATTGGATCTGTGTTTGAATTATGGAAAATTTTGTGAATGTGTGTATGGCATTGTTGGATTTGGTAAAAAAAAAAAAAAGATTTGATTGATTTCTAATCTTTGATTTTTGCATTGCATTTCCGATTGATCGCAAAGTTCATTACCTTTTGAGCTGTGATATAGATTCGGTTTTTTCTTTTAGACTTGTACGGAAGTTAGCAGGATTTTTGAAAGTTTGTTCTAAGTAGTGGAATATATGCATTGGATTTTTTGTTGAAGGATTGGAGATGCAATGGAAAAGGTTACGTGGCGTACCGGAATTTCATAAGGCGGCCGAGGAATTGGGAGACTTTGCAGTCACCAAGCAGCCTCCAAGGCACTCCTGGAAACAGGTATCACTACTTGAATTTTCACATTGTGAATTGAGAATTTGGACTTTTTTTCTCATCTCATGAATGGGGATTTTGCCCGTTTTCTTGGGAATAGGATTATGTTATACTGTATAAGCATTATGCTTTGCTAGAATAAGAATCGGTGTTTCTGAGGCGGGATTTCTTGTATCTGATTATATCATATGTTGGATTTTGTAACATTATCATTTCTGAAGTATCTGTTTCTATTAGTATCCCTAACTAAATAATTATAATTTTTTATGAAATTTTGAATGTCTCTAATGCTTAAATTCTCAACATTACTGTAACTAGGATTGTCACTATTGTTCCCACTAAGAGTGTTTTTATCCATATCATTTTTAATCGGGTCTTCTGTTACACCAGTTTTTTCAATAGTACCAAGGCTATATATTATGAATATTATATTTGGTTTGGGGTATGAGGCAAGTTGTTAGTGTGATAGAGGATGAACGGTATTTTGGGGATTAACTAGAAGCCCGTTGAGATTAATTCTTTTTATCTTGCACTGAGAATTACTGTGAAGATAGTGTTCAAGCTCCTGTGATGAATTTAAACTTACATCTGTTGTATGACCACTAGAACTGGTGGATTCTTCTCTTTCTTCTTTTTTTCCTGTTCTTTTATTAAGTTCATTTGTTTTTTAAAACACTATTCTCCTGTCTTGTATTTACCTATCAATAAAGTCATCTATCTGATAGTCAAAACTATGAAGCATTTTTATGTCTATGAAACTTTCTAAGATGTATGCTATTTTAAATTTATGTTTCATACAATTCTGACATCAGGATCGTTTACTGGTTGATGCATCAGTGGGCGATGGATTCCACCTTCAAGTCCACTTTCCCTTTTGTATGAGGCAGAGAGCTGGAGTTCTGGCAGGGTATGTTCGGATTATGTAACTTCTTTTATGGATTGTCATTCTTTAACCTACACTTATTTTTCTTATCTTCAATAGCATTATATTGATAATTTAATGTTAAAAATCAGTAACTGGGTCATAGACTCTAGTAGATTGTGTTACTCAGCATGGTATGTTGAAGTGATGCATAAGTTGTACCTATGCTAGGAGAGAACCAGCCACAGTGGAATGCATGTGGACACGCATCTGTAAATATTTGATTATGAAATTATGATCTGATTAGTCATCTTACAAATCTATTGTATCATATTGACCCATGGAGACATGTCAATACATATTTATACAACATGGGTTATGCACATTCTAATTGAAACTTGTATGTTTACCTCCTTAGAAGGTCTCAAGTGAGTGATAAGAGTCATAAGACAAAGCTACCTTTTTTTCTTAAGAAATATAAATTCATGTATATGTATTTTATGAGAGAGCCCATTTTTTAGCTCACTGAACTGGATTCTGACTGTAGGATATGAGACCTTGAGAGTATGTTACTGCAACATTGCAGTTATTGTCTTTGATACTTAGAACCTGGTTTTTAATTGGGATTTGGGAGGAGGTTATTATCTACGACAATTAGATTGATTATAAAAGTGGTTTTTTGCTTCAATTGAAAACAGAAAGTCTTTACATAGAAAGGCAGTAACAACTGCTTACAACAGTTACAGAAACATGCTATATAATAACAAAATCTCGAACTAAACAATTGGGAGGTTCTTTGAGGAACACTTGAGACAATGCAAGAGCTGAATTCTATCTCCCTTCCTATTCTTCTTTTATGTCATTCTAATAGATAGCTTACAATATTTCTTTTTACAGGATGTGCAAAATGGCAATCTAGATTCAAGTCGCAGAACAAGTTTTAGTTCAAATGCAAGCGATACTGATCGCCCACGTCAACGAGGGACTGAACCTGCATATTCTTTTGTAGGAATGCAGTGCATCTTTGATCAGTGCAAAGCCTCTGGTAATATTTGTTTGGTGTTTTTCCCCCCCAAATAGTAACATAGACTGGTTGTGTCAGTGCCTATCATCATATAGTTGAGCTTAATAGAAAGAAATCTGATTAGCTTAATGTGCAGTTACGGTTTTGAAGTTTGGACACATGAGTTCTGATCTGCTGGCATATGGGGCGTCAGATGGAACCTTGACAGTATGCACAGTGTCAGAGCCACCTTCTGTCCTCAAGGAATTAAAAGGCCACTCCAAAGATGTCACAGGTTGGACTGACTGGTATTGCTTCTGTGGTCTTTTTCTTATATTGTATGGTGGCATATGCTTGTCTACAGGCTGATAAAATATAGATAGACAAAGACTTGAGAACCAATATAACTAGGATATTGATAAAATTAACTGAATATAGAAATGCTAGGCTCAAGCACTTTCCTTTCTTCACCAAGCAAAACTTGGGGTAGGGTTGCAAGCTGCCAAAACTTGTCATGGCAATCTTAAAATTATTGAAGTTGAAACTTATGGCCCTATGGGTATTCTCAAGGCTTTTGGGCTAAATTGGCACATTGGGCCGTTTGGTATGTGATTTTGAGCAACAATTTTCAGTTTTTAAACAACATTACACGTATTTCCATACACTTTTTCACCCACACATATTTCCAAAAAATACAAACAACGTTACCAGAACAATGTTACCAAACGAGCCCTAACTTTCCATAAGGATGGAATGGTGGGTGAGTCAGGGGTGTCCTATAGGGTGTGCGGGTCATTTACCTGAGAGAGATCTATAGGCGACATATATCCTATAGATCTATAGGCTAATAAGGCTATCCTCCACAACTGTGCACCATGTGAACCTCAAAAACAAAGGAAATAACAGAGAAATACTTTTATTGTTGGTGCCTTCAAAGATTATCACCCATGTAAAAGGAAGAGATGATCTGTGGTCCTGTGGATTACCTTTCCTTTGCACATTACGCAGACATATCCATCCCTTTTGCAGCATGCAATAAAGTTAAATTTTTTTTCTTGCCAATGTTAGGAGTTTTTATTTGCAGAGGCACAATAGCTGATTAAATTACCATGGTTAAGTATGGAATATTGAAATTTGGTCCATTAGTGTTAATCATTAAGGCCTACTAGATTACATTCCATTGATTATCTTATGATGTCATTAGATAATATTAATGACACGTTGGAGAACATAATATGAAGTGGGAAAAACTTTGGTACAATTCCTTTAGTGTTGTACTTTAGGTTTACCGATTGAATTCAACCACATGTTTTTATTGACCATTGCAGCAAAAACGATATTATCTTTTTGAAGGACAATTATATTCAGCCACGTAGTTCATTGGTCAATGCAACCACATGATTAAATTTAATTGGAGAACCTAAGACACCTAAGAAACTGTATCTAAGTTTTACTCATATGAGGTATGGGATTCTAATCCTTTTGTGAACGTGGAAAATCTATAATCCTGTACATAATTATATGTTGGGTTTGAATTATTACTGTTGATGTAGGACTAATGGAGGTATACATGCAATGTAATAAACTGGGTACAAGTATTGCACTCATCGTTGGCATCACATCTTTCTAAAATACTAGCATTTTCTCAGATTTCGATTTCTCATCAAACAATCAGTACATTGCATCATCCTCGATGGATAAAACTGTGAGAGTATGGGAGATATCAAAAGGACTTTGCATTCGAGTAATATATGGAGTTTCTTCACAATTATGTATACGTTTTCACCCTGTAAGTATACACTAATGTCAATAATTTTGTTCGCTACAAACCATTACAACGTTTTTGTATGTTCAAAATCCTTCTTATTAGACCTAAATTTTTAAGATTTTTTTTCATTGCGTAAGCTAGCCTGGCTGATCTAAATGAAGCTGTCAGAAACCTTTTTTGAATTATTACCTGTGCTAAGCTTTCAGCTGTTTTGTTTTCAATTCTATCAAAATTTTCATTTAAGTTGTTATAGGCTTGAATTCCCCTTTGAAAATTGTTTTGTTCTTTTTAACAAATGTCAGCTTCAATATTCTTATATTTAGCTTTGGTGGCTTTGTACTATCTTGTCTTTGTATATAACTATGGTGCATATCTCAATTTCTTAACTTTTCATTAAAGGTTTTATTGACTCTTTCCTCATTTGTGATGCAGGTAAATAACAACTTCCTTTCAGTTGGCAATGCAAACAAAGAAATGACTGTAATTACTGAGTACCTTTGTTTTCACACAATTTTTATTTTTATTTTTTTAAGTTACATTGTGGACGAGCATGCATGATAGCTTCTGGATTGTTTTCTCATTGAGATTCCCCCTCTCCCCCTCCCCCCCCCCCCCCCCCTTTTTTTTTGGTTTATTTCTAGGAGAGCAAAGTATGATGCATCAAAACATTGAAATATCTTGGATGTTAATGAATATACATCTTGACAAATTTCCAAATTAGGGATACTTGTGAGCTAATATTACTGTAAGTTAATATTATCAAATGTTAAATAGTTTAACATAACTTGACACAGAATAGCAAATTCATCTTTTCATAGCCCTGCCATATCACATCCTGGCCCGGCTATTATCACATCCTACTTTCGTATCCCATTTCCATATCGCTTCATAGTTCCTGTCTGATCGGTGGCATTTCTACGCTGGTCCACCAGGTATTCAATTTCAGCACTGGGAGGATTATTAATAAAACATTCTTTGACAGTGAGGTTACCTCTATGGACCATGATCACACTGGTCAGCTCGTCTTCTGTGGGGATGGACAGGTGTGCCCTTTTCTATACATCTTGTATCTTTTTGATCCATTGCATTCATGCGTTCTTCTTTTGACATTATTATTGGGACAATACATGCAGGGATGTATTTACTCAGTTAGTATGAACTCTCACACAGGAGCATTATCCCGTTCTCATCGCCATCGAAGTAATGGCAGGCGCAAATCTCCAGTCACAACTGTGCAGTACAGAAGTTTTTCCCTGCTTGCTCGTGGCCCTGTGCTGCTGACATGTACTCAAGATGGAAGTTTGTCTTTTTTCAGGTCTGGTCATCTGATTTATGCCTTTCACTTTCAAAGCCACATTTGGTTATGGGTATTGCAATGAGATTCCCATATTGCCCTGACCCTCATTTGGGGCATGGGCCTGGAGATCTCAGTCCAGTTGATATGGGAATAGTGTTAACCAGATTTTGGGGTAAAATCATACCAAAGGGTGGACATGGTATTCTGATTCCCATACCCATGGGGATGAAAATAAAAGCAGTTCTTTTATGTTTTGATTTCACCCAAATGAAGGCATCAGAATACTAAGTCTAAATGCACCCCAAAAATCATCATTAGAATGAACAGGTTGGAATAATGGGAGGAATGGTACCTATCAAAATAATAATAATAATGGGAGGAATGGGTATCTCATCCCAAATTGAATTCCTATAAACCAAATGGGGCCTTAAGTACTTATTGTGAAGCACTGCTAATAAGGTTGGGATGTTGTTGCAGCGTTGCTTTGGAAATACAAGGTTATTTGACTCTTCGATGCTCGCTTAAGTTAACTCCACGAATACATAGCATTCGAGCTTCCTTCTGTCCCCTGCTTTCCCTTGAAAAGGGAGAATACATAGGTTCGTATGTCAAGATCTTACTAGTTTTTACTTTTATGGTTTGAAGGGCCTTCCCAAAATGCTGAGTTTCTAAATGTGTGACATCACTAAAGAGGAAATAATTTTTTGCTGCTGTCTCCTCAGGCATTATAAACTCTCTCTCTCTCTCTCTCTTTGGGATAGTGGGGTGTTTGGTTCTCTCAAATTTACATGCTTCTCGTCTGCGTCATGATTTGAATCTAGATTTTTTTTCTCAACCTACTTCACCTAATGCCAACTGTGCTGGAACTTGATGGTACAATATCATAGACAGTGTTACTGAATTTTGAGGACAGCTTTATTTGACAACAGCTTCTAAACTTGTACTGAAATTAAATGCCTAGTCTTTATGAAACACATTTAAAAGTAAACATTCATGTAAAACGTTTGTACTTCTGATTACATTTTAGCATGGTAAATTGAAGAGGGATTGAGAAATGTCATAAGTAATTTTTGGAAGTTTGTTGGTATCATCATGATGTTGAAACTCCAAAGCTATTGAAGGGTGATAAGAAATCATGAAACTGAGATTTTCTTTAGATTTGGATGCTTAACTTCAATCAATATGTGTTTCACATGATCATAGAGATGTGTCTGTTCTTTGCTGATGATTTGATTTTGTTGTGACATGAAGTTTCTGGTAGTGAGGATTCAAATGTCTACTTCTACGATTTAACTCGGCCGAAGCATACATGTGTAAACAAGCTACAGGTCAATCTTATTTGCAATTAATTTTTAATGGCCAATTATAATTATCAATCAGCTTTCAATGCTTTCAACCTCACCCAACCTATTGTCACTGCAGGGTCATCGTTTTCCAGTTATAGGTGTTGCTTGGAACCATGGAGAGAACTTATTGGCTTCATCTGATTTTTATGGCATTGTTATTGTATGGAAGAGATCAAAGACAACTTAAAATAAACACACATTATACAGGGATAGAAGTTTCAAAACACACACAAAAGGCTGGAGCAGAACAGAAGCTTTGTTTGATTATTTTTCTGCTTTTGTGAAATTTGTATTGTATTGTATTGTTAATTGTAGCAGTAAGAATAGGAAACCGATTCATTTAAACCCATTTGCATTGTTCAATTTCCCTATTGAATATAATCTTCTTTATTTTTGCTAAATATTAAATATAATCTAATACTAAATATTTTATAGTCAGAATATCATAGCAAATTAATGTATGGTTTTCTCACACAACTTTCTACTTAGATTAGTGTTTTGCGAAGGCAAAACTACACTACCTGAAGTTTACTTTGTATGTACAATTGATCTCTCAAATTTCAATTGAATAATTTTTAAAGGTGTGGATAATGTCATGAGACCCAATTTTAAAGTTACATTTGCGATTTTCCATACTTGCAGGTCTCGCGAACAGTGCATGGGACCTAGGGAAAAACGTAAACGCTTGTTGCGTTTGCTATCCAAACTCACACTAAGTGTGTGTTTGGCAAAAATTATTTTTTCCAATTTATTTTACTATTCAGTTTATTTTTGTTATTATATATGAGTCTCACTGCATTTTTTAGTACTATTCATGGATCTTATTGTATTATTTCAGCTAATTTTTACCTTTATCTACAGTACTTTCAGCAAAAAGTTTTCAATTTTAACAAAATAAGCGGAATCCAAACAAATTGTAAATATTTCTATTAACTTCCGTTAGCAGTATTACTTACGTGACTAACGGAATAATAACCTATCATTTTATTAATGACGTGACATTTCTTTTTATTTAAAATTACCGAATGAAATTACATGTAAGAAAGGGAGAGAGTGATTGAACAAACTCAAGCCCTAGCTGCTGCCTGCCCTTCGCTGGAGATTGTGGCCCCTTTCTTCTTAGACATCCACCGCTGTCATTGTTAATCTGCCAATCGTGGCATATTTCTTCTTTGATCTTTTTATTCTTATGCTTCCAAACGTCCAGTGGCTGCATCTCTGATAATATAGTAAGTGCTCTCTAAAATGTCTTTCACGCAATTTATTTCTTTTTCTTTTTTTTTTCCCTTTGAATTTTTTTTTTTTTTTTTTGATAAAATTCCCTTGAATAGTTAGTTGACTGAGATGGAATATATGCTGCCTGACAGCCTGACTATAAGCTTTAAGCCTTTGCCAGAAGAGTCTCAGAAAGTATTTGATTTATCACGTTTAGGCTTAATCAAACCTTCTTCTCAAAAAAAAGGCTTCATCTAACCTCTTCTTCAGCAGAGGGCAGAGGCATCGCCGGCGGCAACTAGGGCTTAGGTTTGTTCAATCTCTCTCTCTCTCTCTCTCTCTCTCTCTCTCTCTCTCTCTCTCTCTCTCTCTCTCTCTCTCTCTCTCTCTCTCTCGTGGGTTTGTGAATCTGATTGCAAATGAGTTTTAATTTGGTACCGAGTTAGGACTTAGGATTAAAATTTGAATTGAAATGGGTCAGATTGTTTGTAAATTCATTTTGTAATTTTTTAATTAAAAAAATGTCAAGTCATTAAAAAAAATGACAAATCCTTATTCTGTTAGACATGTAAGTAACACTACTAACGGAGAACTTATATTACTTATTCTGAAAATTTAAGGGATCAATTGTGCTCACTTGAAACTTAAGAAATCAATTGCGCACACAAAGTAAACTTGAAGGGCTAACATTGTAGTTTCGTTTTTTGCAAAACCACAGTTGGATTACATGTTATCTAAATGTTGATCATATGTTAATTTCACACCATTTATTGCTATCTTTTCCAACTCATTATTTCATCAATGTGTATTATATGAACAAGTTACATGACTCATTAAAAATATTATATAACTAAAACTAAGTTGGATTACATGTTATCTAAGTGTTGATCATATGGTAATTTCCCACCATTTATTGCTATCTTTTCTAACTCATTATTTCATCAATGTGTATTATATGAACAAGTCACATGACTCATTAAAAATATTATATAACTAAAACTATACATTGATAGCGTCTTTAATCACCACTTAATAAATTACAGTAAGATAATTCTAAATATATTTTGAACCAAACTTTTTCCTTTATAAAAAATTAAATATTCACTTTGTTTGTCCCAAGGGTGGCTTCATTCCTACGGCAACTAAAGTCAGCTTCCACTACAATTTCAAAGAACATGCGACTGCAATAAGTTGTTAATATGATTCTATTGTCCTTCTAGGAAACGATCATCACTATAAAATAAAAATTAAACAGATTTTAAGTAATATCAATAATATGAAAGTGATTTCAAGGAAGATAATAATAATAATAATAAAGGTAAATTTTAGTTCACTACCGTGAGGTTTTGGCTAATGTCAGATACATCCAAGACAATTGAAAAATAACCAAATTGGTCCTTAAATAGTAAATACAAACGAGTAATGCTGTTTATACCTTCTACCTAAAATAAATTTATACTATAGTTTTTCATTTCTAAGATTGCACATTTTCATCATTTCTTGTTTTTCCTAATGCCAATAAGTGCTCTATAAACCAAAAGAAATATTAACCCAGTTTTAGTCTAAGCAAAGAGACATAGCCTTCACTAATAAAAATATTTCAGATTAAGCAAAGAAAAAGAAGGCTTCTGTGAAAGTCTTGACAAAGAGGCACAGATTAGGTTTTTTTTTTTTTTTTTATGTACAAAGTTCTTGATATTACAATATAGCTAAAATATCTAGTGATTGAAGCATTATTAATTACTTGAAAAATAGTTGATTTAGTTTTTGTTGATAATTTTAATATGTTCTAGTTTCTTTTGTAGGTTGCGGTTTAAACCTTACACTTAATGTCTATTATGAACTTAATAGAAATGAGAATATAAATTTAACCTTGCTTTTTTTTTAATACTTGTTACTTCTTAAGTTTGTGATAGAAGTATTTTTTGTTGTTTATGTTATCATAGGAATGTGGAAGTGGAACATCTTATGCATAACATTATTTAACCGCTTGACATGGTTGTATTGTCTCTTTCTACTGTTAGACAAAGTCATGAATTATACTATCTATATGTACTTCTTAAATTTGTGAAAGAAGTGTTTTCTGTTGTTTATGTTTTCATCATAGAAATGTGAAAGTGGATTATCTTATGCATAACATTATTTAACTGTTTGACATGGATGTGTTGTCACTTTCTACTGTTAGAAAAAGTCATGAATTACTCTATTGGAAAACCATTTTACTAGGGAGAGAAGAGAGAATAAAGAATGGTTTTAAGAATAATCGCTGAAGTTGAAGATTAAATTGATATTAACTATGACATTGGTAAGAAGAGCAACAATCCGTTGTAGTCTAGTTGGTTAGGATACTCGGCTCTCACCCGAGAGACCCGGGTTCAAGTCCCGGCAACGGAATACTTTTTAAATAAAACATACTATTTTAATTTTCAACGGTTAAATGGCTGGGCTAGGTCCATCATGTATATAGGCCCAAAAAAGCCCTTGCATTTTTCTACTTCATTTTATGGATTGAAAGGACTTCCAAGTGGTCATTCACCTTTTCTTTTTTACTTTTTTTTTTTTAATCTCTTTTTCAGACAAAGAGATGAAATGGAAACCTATACCGTTCGAGTTTTGTATGGATGCCATTTCCACCATTATCTTTCCAAAAGTGGAAAAAGGGATCCTTTTCCTCTCCTATCCAATTGAGTAATAGCACAGCTGTAGTGCACACATAATGCATAGTGCACATATTTTTGTGTTTCCCTAGAGGTTGCTGATGATTGTTACTTATTCTAATTCCCTTGGGAAAATGATGAATTTATATTGGCGGTCCCGTAGGGTTTTAAGGCTATGAATAAAAATGGAATTGAATATGAATAAGAGGTTGCTGATGATTGTTACTAATTCTAATTCCCTTGGAAAAATGATGAATTTACATTGGCGGTCCCGTAGGGTTTTAAGGCTATGAATAAAAATGGAATTGAACATGAATAAGTGACACGACATGAGTAATGTCACTGGTATATTCTAGCAATTAGGATAAATGTCATACCAGAGGACTTTCTAACCCTTGGGAAAAATGATGAACTTATATATTGGGAATTCCCTAAGGGTGTATTTGTTTGGAAGTGAAATAGGGTAGATGGAAAACTTTGAAAAAAAATATGGGAATGAAAACTTTTTTGAAGTATGTTTGGTTGGGTTGAGAGGAAGGGAAATATATGATGGGACGTGGGTGTTTTCTCCCAAGGCTCACCAAAAAGTTTTCTTTCCAAAATGAAGAGAAAACTGAAGGGAGAAAATGAGACTGCTTAATGGACAAATATGCCCATGTGCAAGTCGTCCAATTCCTTTCCTCTTTTTTTTTTTTTTTTTTTTTTTTTTTTTGTGCTTTCGTGGACAGTTGTTTCTTCCTTTTTTTTTCTTTTTCTTTTTCTTTTTCTTTTTTTTTTTTTCTTTTCCTTTCTTAGACGTTGCCTTTTTTTTCTTTTTCTTTTTTTTTTTCTTTTTTTGATTTCCTAGGCTGTAGGTGTGATAGTTGTTTTGTTTTTCTTCTTTTCATCTTTTCTTCTTTTTTTTTTTTTTTGTTTAACTAGATGACTTTTTTTTTTACATGATTTTTATTTTTTAATAAATTGGGTGATTTTTTTTTTTTGTTATTTGTCACTTTTTTGTTTTAATTAGCCATCATTTTTTAACAAGAGTGTATGAGTAAATTTATACAAACTCACTTTTTCCATCTCTCCACTTTTCCACTCCCAACCAAACAAAAATGAGAGAAATTAAAATTTTTTCTATCCTTTCACTTTTCTATTCTCTTATCATTTTCTATCCTCCCATTTTTCTATCTTCAACCAAACAAACACTAAGGTTTTAAGGTTGTGGATAAAAATAAATGACAGTACATGAGTGATGTCATTAATATATTCTAACAAGGATTTTACTAATGTGTGCCCTAAGGGCACACATTAATTTCCATTTTTGGTAAAAATTTTCTCGAGAATTGAAAAAGTAATGACAGCTTTTTCAATTCCCGAAAAAATATTTCCAAAAATAGAAAACTTAATATGTATCCTAAGGGCACATATTAACCGGACCCTTCTAACAATTAGGACACATGGGTATAAGAATAAATGACAAACAATTAGGACACATGGGGATAAGAATAAATGCCAGCACATGAGTGATGTCATTAATATATTCTAACAAGGTAAGACACATGTCATACCAATTGACTTCCTTAAAGAGAGTCGGTGATTAGTTGAGAGAAATAAAGGAAGTTGAATGAGGTGGGAAAAAAAAAAGTTGAAAGGGAAATGATGTATTAGTTCTGTTGCAGCTGGTATATTCAACTTGCATCTGTGTTTTGTCTTAGTTCTGTTGTTTGCAGCCTTTTTTAATGAAAAAATTTTCATAATAATCTCAAGCATTAGATGGGTTTTTTTTTTTTTCATATTTTATGAATTATCCTAAAAATAAAGTATAATAAAGGACTACGTATTCTTCAAAAACACTCGCAGGAATATGCCAATTAGTGGCTTCGGATGTCCCATTCTGTTACAAATCTTCTTGCCCAATAGTGCTTCTCATGGACTCCCACGCATCAGAGAGAGAGAGAGAGGAAAAAAAACAAAAGGAGAGATTGATCAGAGGTTCTAAATTAACATTTCATACATTTGCAGGTTTGACCACCAAGGTCCAAGACATTATATGCCACAGTAGATACATGAAAAAACCCGTATCTATTGCTCTTAAATTAAGTTGTGAATACCCTTGACTATACACGTTCCTAAGCACAAGCAACTTGAGAGAGAGAGAGAGAGAGAGAGAGAGAGAGAGAGATTATGTTACATGATTAAGGACAACCAAACATATCCTCGACCTTCTAAGTAAAAGGGGGAATCATCCTCTAACCAAATAGATATGACCACAGTTTTTTTTTTTTTTTTTTTTTTTTTCTTTTTGAAAAGACGACCACAGGTTTTTTTAAACCCCTCTCACCCGCAAATACTGTGTTGCAGATACAGCCTCCGTATTTGCTTGAAGCTACACATTTGACTACAAGAGAAAGAAGCTCCAGTTCCTTCTTTATAATTCTACCATATGTTTATACACAATGTCACCTCCGACGCCGTTTTGTTTCCACCTGAAAACATCATAATCACAAATCAACATTGATGACATGTTCCCCTACAGGGCAATAATATTGTTACTCAACACTAGCTTCCAACTACTTAAAAACATGACATGTTTAGAGAGAGAAGTATTTCGTTTCTTTTTTTTCTTTTTTTGGAGAGGGGGGGTGAAGAAGTATTTCATTCATGGGATACATACATCCTTCCTCTCACAACATGAGGATCCTACACAGTTGTGAGGTCCACACACTGATTAAAGAGGGAAGATGCAAACATCTGATATATGAGCTCTTTTTTGTAGGAGGGGTGGGGGGGATTTATATTCCCAACAGGCAAACACCATCATGTTTAACTGCCATTAACATGCATTGAGGACCCTCCCCTTAAATTCTGAGCTTTATATTCATATAGAGTAACCCAAAATTAAAGAAGGTAATAATTACCCTTGAATCGAAGCATCCTTCATACCATGCCTATCTACAATATTCCTCAGTGTCAGTTAAATGTCTTCAAAAAAATAATTTGTGTAGAACCATTGAAATCAATAGATAGATGAACATATTCAATAACATCTCATCTTGGACATGCACATTTTCAGCCATAAAGCTTACAACAGAATGAAAATAAAAATGCTGTTAAAACTTAGTGAAGTTCAATGAATGGGAATACCTTTGTATCCAAATGTCTCGAAGCGGTATGAGAATTCTGCAACTTCTTCTGACCTTCAGAGGAACAATTTTCACAGTAGAAATGATCAAGTCGTTTTGCTTCCTCCGCAGACATGTTGATACAAGCAGGATGAAACCTGAATTAAAAATAGTATGCTGAAGATTGTATAGGTTCTTAAAAAAAGAAGAAGAAAGATGATAGAAAATAGATATAAATGTAAATCCTCCCAAGCTTATGCAAATAACCCTAAGCCTCAAACATAGAAGCTCTTCAAAGGAGATAGCAACAAACCTTATTGCATAAGGCATGCCTATAATGCTCAATTCAACATTGCATTTCCGAAAATTAAAATTAGGCCTTTTTTCATTTGAAGAATTTATTTGACAATCCATTTAGTCTCAACGGATAAAAGTAATGTGTTCGTACTTCACAAAAATATTCCCCTCCTAAATATCACTGGGGGATAATTGATTAATATCTACAATACTTTGTTAGAGGATATGTGAATAGCTATATGGAGTTATTCATAGCTTTATAGCATGGCAACATGGTAATTGACTACTAACACTTTGTAATCTTTCTATTGAACATCTTTCACAATTAATTTTTAACCAATAAATGAATTATTATTAACCCCATCAAAATTGCATGTGACCCACATAGAAAACCCTAAATTGGCAAACGGAGAATCACATGAAAGAAGCCAAAAATAATTGATTTTTTATACTTAAAAATATAAGTGTAGTAGAACCTTATGTTAAAAAATATATATATATATATATAAATAAAAAAATAAAAAGATATTTCAAAACAGAACCTTTTTTGACAGGTAATAAATTTTATTAAAAGGGTGCAAATATGCGTCTGAAAATATTTTGTATTATAAAAGCCATAAGAACATTATACCTCCTTTCTTTTTTTAACATGTGAAAAGTTTCAATTATATAACATCAAAAGCATTCAACCTACCAATCACTACAGCCTTCACACTGAACCATTAGGTCATCAGGGTTGTAAGGCATCTCACACTTGCAATACCTGCACAATATATAAACTAATAAACTAAAAGAACTCAAAACCAAATAAAGATTTTGAATCAACAATTCTAAAACTCAAAAAACTCATGTTGCAAATATCAGCTTATTCTTTCAAGACACAGCTCTATCATAGTGAAGATTAAAGCATGAAATTCGCTAAATAAGTAACAGTCTTAAGAGTACATACTCAATCCCAATTAATCAATACATAGCAGTTTATGATGGAGATAAAACACCCTAAGTAACATGGATTTGGGTACGAACGTGGGGACTGCAGGGACAAGTCCAAGTGTTGGGCTCATCAATTTTCCAAAACAATTCCCTCTGGTAGCCATACCTTACCCATGGCATGTCATGTCAGTAAGGGTACAACAAGGAAGAGAAGGAACCAGTAGATACAATTTATCATACTCAGCTAGCAAGTAGCATAGATATAACAGAATACAAAAAAAGTAATTCAGCAAAAGCAACTGCAATCTTGAAATTTACATTTCATTATTTGATAGGAGAGGAGGGGAAAATTTTTCATGGGAATCATTAGCTGAAAGAAGAAAACTACCTAATTTAAATTTTTTTTTTAAATAATAAAAAGTACCAACTAAAAGCACAATCAAGTAAAGAATTTTTTTTCTTTTTAAAAAAAAAGGAATAACAAGTAATTTACATACACCAACTGAAAATAATTAAATTTCCAGTTCACTAAACCACCAAATTCACATGAAACTAGCATTTTTAGTGGGAAGTACTATATGCACCACTAATATTTTTCAACATCATGCATCGTTTAGAGATGCCAAGAGACAACTACAAGTAAATTTATGCATTCAAAAGCTGATTATTGAAATAACAATTTTCTTTAGTCAATGGTACATAAAATCAGTCTTTAACCTACCTAAGTAACCTAACATATCAAACACAAATGCGTTTCTTACTCGTTTGCCCTGGGACCATCCTCTGGTAAGATAATGAAATTAGCATATGGACATGACAGGAAAGGTGGAATTTTTTGGACATATCTTAGCTTTGGGATCTTAAAAGCAAAGAATCTACTCAAAAGAAAACAAAACATCCTTATTTGGAGTTTTAAGTGTAAGGTAGATGGAGGACAAAAATCAATTAAATTATACTCTTGGTCCCTACTACTCCTGGTCTTCTACTGTTCTACATCTGCTAAATAACAGAGTCAGACACGGTGCACGTTTCATATTGTTCCCACAGCCCCACTATCAAAACTTTCTAACCCAACTTCATTTTGCTTCCTCAGCTAAAGGCAGATAATGTAGATTAGATTTAATTAAACACAATCCAAGTAATCCAATAGCTTAAGCCATACCGCCATTTGGCTTCCAAGAAAAAAATTGACAAAAAGAAACACAATACAGATATTTGGACCCAAATTCAACCATGGTGATGTTTTTGTTTCTAATTGCATTATAAATACATCAGAAATTAAACTCCAATCAAATACTTGCATTCACTTAAATTCAAATTTGCCCCAAACAAGAGAATAGATAATCAATTTGCATACTTTTTTTTTTCTTTTAGAACCAAGTCAATCTTTCTAAAGAATAGCTTGCAAAACCTATAGGCAACTGACCCCACTCGCTAGAACGAGTTGCCAGGTAATCCGGGGCATTCAACCGTGACAGGCGAGTTTATGCTCATGCCCAGGAGCATGATTCTAGATTTGCATGCTTATTCAACTCATTTCTAACTGTTCAATTCAATTGCCTAACCACTTTTATCCCAATTCACTTAACAAACAAACAAACAAAAATAAAAGCAAAAGAAAAACCAAACAAAACAACAAATTAGAGAGTTAATTAACAAAATATTGGCCATTCACTTAAAAAACACACACAAACAAACAAAAACAAGAGCAAAACAAAGTTAATTAGCAAAATACACAGCTAAAAGCAAAGCAAACACAAACAGTAACAAACAAAATTCAAAAAAGCAATTGTTTTAAAGAAATTCGAAAAGGCTTACATACACGGCGACACGGTCAGGATTGAAAGCACCAGTAGAAGAATTGTACTCGAAACGACAGAAGAAGTCGTCGTTTCCAACGGCGTCAAGCTTCGTGTAGCTCTTGAAGCTATGCACCGTGCACTTCCCTTCAATCGTGTCGGCGCTCTGCAAATCGTAGTGGTCCGATAGAAACACCTCCTTCGATCCATGGAACTGTCTCCGGCCACCGATCGACTCCTCCGGCCGGTAATACCACCTCACGTGAACCTTCACGTTGGTTCCGCGACCGTCCGCTTCGATCCGCTCGATCTTCGCCACGTACGATGGCTTCGCTGGATCCGACGGCCGCATCAGCACGCAGTCTCCGGCTGTGAAAACAAAAAATTAAAAAAAAAAATTTGGTTTTAAAGATGTGTTTGTTTCTCGGGAAAATTTTGTTACCTTTGACGGTTTTGTTGATGTGTTTGACTGTGTAAGAGTCAAGGGTTCGTCTCGGAGCTTTTGGTTTTGCCATTGGAGTGCTTTTTGTTTGTCTGAGTGAGAGAGAGAGAAAAGATATTGAGAGAATTTTGAGCGAGAAAAACCAGGAAAAAAATATTATTATTATAAATAACGATTTTTTGTACTATTTTATTTCTTTTGAGGAGGGGCTTGATTCAGTGCTTCGCAGAGTACAAAGTGGGGTTGATGCGAGTGTGACACTATTCATTTGCATTTAGTTTTTTTATTCTCTCTTTAGTCTTTAGCATCAGCATTGGGGCTTCTATATGCCAAATGTTAGGAACATTTGGCATTTAAGCCCCAAAACTACTCAACAATGGGAAGGCCATATGCCATATGCCAATTCCAAATTTGGGATTTAGCTACAGTACCATCTCAAATGTAAGATGGTACTGTAGCTGAATGTTATAAAAAAAAATAATTTTTTAATACTCTCATTTCTCTCTCCTCTCTCATTTATCCCGGTAAATTTCTCTCTCCTCTCTCATTTTTTCTGTTTCTTTTCTCTCTCTTTCTTCCTGCTCTCTCTTCTTCAACGGAATGGAGGCAATGGCGTGGAGGCTTGATCAGAAAAGCTGTGGTGGAGGCGTGGAGGTCGTGGGTTTCCGGCGTGAGGGTCGAATTTGGGTGGCAATTGGGTGGCGTTTGGGTGGTGTTTGGCGTTTGGCGTTTGGGTCGAAGATGATGATGATGATGACGGGTTTGGGATGAATTCAGACGGCGACGGGCGACCCTCTCTCTCTCGCCATTGCTGCCGGTGAGAACAGATGGGTTTGGGTTTGGGTTTTGCGAGAACAAATGGGTTTGATTTTTGATTTTGGATTTTGATTTTGATTTAGGATTTTGATTTTGGTTTTGATTTTGATTTGGTTGGATTTGGCTGTGCTGTGTTGCCATTGGATTGAGTTTTTTTTTTTTTTTTTTTTTTTTTTTTTTTGGTTCAGCTACTGGGTTTGTGGTTATGGCTAGTGGGCCGACGGTGGAGGTGGTGGAAGTAGTTGTGGCTGGTGGGTCGACGGTGGGGTGGGTGTCTATGGCTCCGTCGGAATGGGTTTTGGGTCAGTGGGTGGCAGGGTGGGTTTGCTGCCCAGGTTTTTTTTTTTTTTTTGTTTTTGGGTGTTGACGGTAAATTATGAGTTGATGCTGGTGGTGGCAATGGCGGTGTCAGGTGTCTCATGAGTCGGTGGTGGTGATTGTGGTTGTTGAACAGAAATAAAGAGAGAGAAATAATAAATAATGTGTTTTATTGTAAATGATGGTAATTGTGGGATATATTATTTTATTGTATAAAAATATTATTTTAATGAGTAGAATAGGAAAATAAAAGTTGGGATGTTGGCTATGTTGAAAAATGGTATGGTATAAGTAATAAAGTAGTTTTTTGGGATGGTAAAATAAGATAGGATTTGAGATCCGGATGTGGATGCTTAAGGACAAATATGGTAAAGGATAGTTGTTATATGTGAAAAAAGATAAATAATTATAAAAAATAAGAAAATAGATATTTTAATCAAATGTAGTTTAAAATAGATAATTTAATGTGAGGTATTTTGCAAAGTAAGTAAGTAAAATAGGAAAAAAAAAAAAAGTTCTTTTCAAGGGGCAGCTCCACTTGGAGTCTAGAGGCTCTAATGAACCCCCTAATTGGCCTGAAAAAATAATTTTTTTTTGTTTTGATCTCCTAAAATAAAATTTTGAACACCTTGATTGTATATTTTTTAAGTGCAATTAAAATAAATTTGAATACGATTCTCTTAACAATATCTTAGCTTTTTTTTAACACAAAAAAGTCTAATAACAAACCAATCTTATCTAAAATATGAAGAAAAAAAATTAGAAAAGTGTTACGTTCATAATATTTTCATAACATTTTCACTACAAATTATAGATGATTAGTTATTATTGGTTATAATTTGAATCTATCATTAAAATTACTTTTTTGCCATACCAATAACAACTTGTCACTTAAAATTTGTTATTAAAATATTGTAAAAATACTGTGAACATAGCATTTTTCAAAAAATTAATAAGCCTAGCAAAAAAAAGTAAAAATTTGTTAATCTTAAACTTTAGAAAAAGCTCATTTAGATCATAACAAATTTAAAATAAATCAATTAAATAGAAGATTAATGGATGAACGATTATTTGACTGTATACATTAGAAGAGGCATAAATCATAGGAATAATAATGAAGATATCTTGCAATGATATCAAAATATGAAACACCATAAAAGATAATAGTAAAACTTTATGTGTGTATATATATATATATATATATATATATATATTGTGATATAGACATATCCAAGTTCTCTTTTATTTTACATTTTCTATAATTTATATTTCTTACCAAACTCCTAGAAAAAAAAAATCCTAACCACTGATTTTTATGTTAAAATAAACAATAATTCTTCCACAAGTTTATGCGAATCTCGTGTTCATGTACATGGATTAAGAAAGGTGGGGTAGGGATGGTAAATAAAGGGGAAGATGGGAGGTATTTGGTGGGAGAGCCAAAGAGGGGATGGTGAGAAGCCACGTCAGTGTCGATGTGGATTTTGGGTTTATCTAACGAGATTGTATTGTATGGTATCGTAACTCTGAAAAGGCAAAGAAGCAGCATCATGTTTAATTTTTGCTAGATTCTTGTACGAACTTACCATTGTATTTCAATCCTACCATTTATGTTTTATAGAAAATATAAAAAATTACCAACAAAATTCATTATTTTTTTTCCATCATATTTTTAAAAAAAAATTCTTAAATCACTCTTCTTAGAGTATTTATTAACTTTTTTCATTTTTTTATCTAAGAATAATCAACCTATTATGTTTTTTTTGATATGGAGAGCTACCCACCCTTAATGGATGGATGAGCCATTTATCCCAAGGGCGAAGGGGCAAACTAAAACAGAATCTCCTTAAGAATAAACCAATAGAGCCACTTCTCCTACCTAGCTGATTACACTTTCGGTTCAACTACTTTAATGCCCTACTTGATTACAAACTCATACTATTGAGCTTGGTATTAACTTATTATGTGACCATTAAAGAGATCATTTGTTTAATGATTTTTCTCGCATAATATTTTTAATGAGTCATACGACTTGTCTAATTAATACACATAAATAATAATAATCTTATAAATCACCTTATAAATGGTTGCCAAGTCTTCCATGCATCCAACCCTTTTTTCATGATAGGAATGAACTAGCTCTAGATGGGATTATCAATCTAATAAGGGATGACTAATTTGGCCGATTTGTGAGTCATCTTTCTTTTCTGTTTCTTTCTGATAATTAGTGAATAGATTTATGCAGAGATTTGTGAATAGATTCATAGATTCTTTTTGATAAAACTTTGAAAAGGATAGGGGCTATAGTGAAAAGAATAATAGCCATAACCATAATAATTGTGACGTGTAAATTTTGGTTTTTAGATTGGGAGAAAATGTAATATGGTAGAGACACATATAGAGAATGATTTTCCGACAGCAAACTTTTTATTATAGTGAACGAGAAGAGATTAGAGAATAGTTGAGGTACATCGTGGCTCTCGTGAGTTTGTGTCAGCGTAAGCGTATCCAGTGGGGTTCGTTCTTGACTTTATATGCACCTGAACTTTTTAGTTTTGACTTTAAGGTAGACTCAAGTAGACTCAACTTTTTCTTTTCTTTTCTGTTTTGTTTTTTAGGAAAAACAATAGTAGATTAATAATAAAAAATAGATAATGTTAGCACATAAAGTGCCCATTAACATATTTAAATAAAATAATAGTTAAATAATAATTTAGTGAGTGTTTAGATATGATTTATTTTATTAAAAATTAAAAATAATAAAATAATAATAATAAATTACTATTTATGTTTGAAAGTACGGTTTATATGCCTAGTTACATTGTTCATGTCTCATGAACAATATAATAGACACCGGTTAAAAAAGTTGAAAACACAAATAATCTGGATGTAGACATGCAAACCAAACCGCCCCTTAGTTTTTTTAGTACTACCATACACAAAAAGTACGCAATATTGGTGATGATGTAGGTAAAAATTTTACCTACTCAACTTAGTGCACAGCCATGACTGTGCACGGTAGCTCAAAACCAAAAGAAAATAATATTTTTTATCCTCACTTCTCATTAAAATAATAATTCTTTCTTTCTTTTCTTTTTTTTCATATTTCTTTTTTTCCTCCGCCGTTTCACTCACTCTCTCTTTCTCAAAAACAAAACTCTCACCTCTCACTCAATCTCTCGCCCATTATCCTCCTCATCAAACTCTCACCTTCGATTCATCCATCATCCTCACTGCTTCGGCCGGCATGAAGCTTGGTTTCTCAATTTTCCTTTTTTTTTCTTTTTCCTTATTTCTTTCAGTGATTGAAAAGAGATAGCGAACTGAGCGAGAGACAGTGAAAGAACTTTTACAAAATGAAGACTATAGACTCACTTGTTTCTACCCACTAAAATTGCTGTGGAGTAAGCTTGTAAACTGAAGGAAAGAGAAAGAAGAATGGTGCGAACTGCGAAGAAGGAAACAAATAACTGAAGAAGAAGAATGAAAAAGGAGGGAAGAAGTATATTATATTATTATGGAGTGGAGAATTTTTTTAAGGTTTGGACGGTGAAGCATTATATTTTAAAAGTGGGATGAGATGAGACATGAGAGTGACGGTTGGCAGGTGAATTAAGAGAAAAATAAAAGAAAAGAAAAAAATTTTAAAATTTTTGTTGAGTTAATATTTTATATAATAAATGCTACCTTTACAATGTTTTACAATAATTTCATAATAAGTTTAGCTGTTGTTATTAGAAATTGTTTTAGGCCAAAAAAAAAAAATTTGTATATGTATATACATATATAATTTGGGATTAAAAAAATTATTGTTACATTAGACGATTATCTACAATTATGTGGCGGTGGTGGTTGCGGAGGCAGGGGTTAGGGCAGTTATGGTTGCGATGGTTGTGATTGTTGTTTATTGTAGTAGATATATTATTTTATTGTGTTGTTTATATTATTTTATTGTGTTGAAAGTTAAAATAAAACTACTGATATTGAATGTTTTGTAAAGTAAAAAGGTAAAATAATAAATAAAGTAGTTTTTTATAGTGTCAAATAACTAAAATTATGGCTCCACCAATGTGGATGCTCTTATGGGGTTCATTTAATAAAAAATTAGTATAAATTGATAAGGTGACTGAAAATATTACTAAAATAATAAGTGAAATTCAAAAAATTAGTTTTATTGTCTCCACACCCTATAAAATTGGTCAAAATTTTGACATAAAATGAAATAATTTGACATAAAGCTATATCTTATATTCAGCTTATTGATTTGTCATGTGACCTAATGTTTGTTTAGGAAAACTTATAATTCAACTTATTGCTTATTTTTATTATTATCTGTGGGTTCCAAGTGAGTCACTTACCTATTTTATTTCATTTTTGCTTATTTTTCCTACTATTTGCGGGTTTCACATAAATAATTTAGCAAAAAAAAAATAAATAAATAACAAAAAGTTAGATAAATTGTTCCCAAACCAACACTTATTGCTCAATTGGATCCGACTTATTGGCGTTTGGCGCTTAGCACTTGGGCATTTGGCGCTTAGCACTTGTGCGTTTTCTCTTTTTCCTTTTTTTTCAAGCCGCAACTTTTGACTATTCTCCCATGAACAGTGCACGGGTGCACTATTCATGACTCCCATAAACTTCACTTTTCAACCACTTTTTTATTAAAAATGGGTCCCATAGGTACTATTCACACATTTAAAAATTATTTTGCTATAGTGTTTTCAGTTTTCAATTTTCAGTTTTTAGTTTTCAGCAAAAATAAATTATATCCAAACGAACCCTTAGAGTCTGTTTGGATAGAACTTATTTTGCTGAAACTAAAAACACTATAGCAAAATAATTTTTAAATGTGTGAATAGTACCGTGAGACCCATTTTTAATGAAAAAGTTGTTGAAAAATGGAATTTGTGGGTCCGTGAACAGTGCACGGATGCACTGTTCACTGTGGAAAAGTCAACAAAATTGGCTCAAAAAAAAAAAAAGCTGCTGAAAACGCAAACGTAAAACGCAAAAGTTGAATCCAAACCCAACCTTAGTGTCGGTTCTTGTAAGGAAATAATCCATGGTTCTTTTTAATAAAAAAAATAACTAACATTTAACAATCTAACTAAGAGTCTTGTAATTCAACTTGTTAACACTTTATGATGTTTCCAATTGAAACATCGGGATTAAATTCCGTGTCTCCCGATTATCGAATTTTATAAATAATAATAATAATAATAATAATAATAAGAGCAATCTAACTAGACTTTTTACCGTAATTCTACCCAAAAAAAAAAAAAAAAAATTGCTACATGTAAGTAGGTGAGATTAAATCCAGAAAACGAACTCCACGTTTAGGGATTAAGTGTCATTACTTAAATATATAAAAATAAAAGGGATTAAGTGTCATTAATTGGCAACCATATTATTGGCATTAAGTGCATGAATGTGTATAATATATCAATGTAATAACAATTCTGGATGTATGATGATTCACATTATTCTTGATTTTGGTTCTTGCTTCTTTGAGCAAGCATGCATAAAATTAATGCAGACCTGGTGTGAAAATTTTAGAAATTTATTTTACATGGATAAGAATTTATGTTTTGATTTATAAGATTGGGTTGAGTGTTCAAATTCCTATTTTGACTTGATTTGGGTTTTCTTGTAGTGGAAGGTAGGCCTATTTCTTAATAAGGAAGAAAATTGTTATTTCTTGTCCACTAAGAATTGTATTCATAGTATTGAAGTCATATGCATAGATACTAAGTACAAAGAGTTTGGTAACTTTCGCTCAAGAGTTCTACCCATATAATGAGAAGACTCTTAAAACAAGATGAATGGATTTTTTCGAATAATAGTTTTGGTATATTTTTTGGAGTTGAAAGATACTACCGCATGTGTGATTTAGTGAGTTTGTTTATTGTGCGTGTTAGAGTTATTCGAGTGCATTAGGACTTTGGGATTGTGAATCTGTGTTTGTGAATTGTGAGGTTTATGAGTGTTATTTTTGAAATTATGTGAGATTGTAAGGTTTAATTGAGACTGCTTGTAATCCATATCGTTGATAGTGGATTTTAGTTAATGTTGTCGGTGCGTGTAGACTTGGAGTTAGCTGAACAATAATAAACATTGTTGTCTTTTGTGAAGGATTTTAGTTAATGTTGTATGTGCATGTAGACTTGGAGTTAGCGATAAATATTGTTATCAAGTGTGAATGTTTTAATTTTCGTTTGAATAAATGCGCCTCCACTAACACCAAATCACAACATTAATTGCCTTCTTGATTCATTGCCTCGTTGGTCCGTCATTGCTTCCAACACCAAATCACAACACTAATTGTCTTCTTGAGTCATTGCCTCGTTGGTCCGTCATTGCTTCCTTGGTCCTTTGACCTCTTGTATAATGCTTCCACAAAAGGGTAATGAGGACCCCATTGATGTCCACTAGCAACACACAAAAGGACAAGTCATTATGCATATTATCTGTTATTTCAACCCCACATTTGAATTTGGTTCACTAATAAGGATACCTCATCAATGGTCAAGAAAAGAAGCAGTATGCTACTTTTATGAAATTTCTTTTTTATCATGATGGGAATCTGTCATATGCATCCCGAAGGGTCAATTACTGAGGTGCTTTAGGCAGAGTGATTGAGAAGCTTCTTCTTTTATGAAAAACGTGTCACATTTTGTTTGGTTTGGCTTAATGTTAATTACTTTTAACTGTGCTGTTTATTTTTCACTTCCTTGCCCTCTCTTGGTTAACTTTTACAACTGAATGGAAGCACTTACAACTTCAGAAACCATACCTAGAACTTAACTTACATTTGCAATACATATGAATGTGATATTCCATAAATGATAAATCTAGCTACTACTTTCCCACTATCTTATTCCTTTAATCAATTGCTGCTACTTCAAACTCTTCTGATGCACTTTGAAATGAATATAATTGTTCCAATGTTGGTATGATGTTAGAATTCCTTTTCTTCTTCTCAAAACCTTGAATTGGTTCTGGCTATTGTTGTATTTGTAGGGGCACAAACAGCTTCCACTGATAATTTTTTTGTTACATTTGGACATGGGTCTGCACCAAAGCTACTGTTTGATATGGTCACCAAGCATTCCTGCTGACCTATGCATTCCTGAAAATAAGGACCAAATATGTAAATTTGGGATTGAACATAAGTCTTTACAGGGTTTTAAATGGTTAAAATTAACATTTTAACATTTGGTAAATGTGTACTGAAGAAATTAAAGAGCAGTATGAGAACCTTCTCTAGGACAGCATGAGAGCTTGGGGCATGACAGGTTCCATGCTGGAAACTCCCACAAGTCCCAGATGGAGTTCCAAAACTTGCAAAATTAATTGCAGAAATGGACTGTCCGGGTGCACAATGTAGGCTAGTCTCAGGCATGTCTAGCGCTTCTGATTTTCCATCACTCTCAACATGCCAATTCTCAATGCTTGGATGATACTCAGAGACCTCAGCACAGGCAATTGAGGTCTCTGAGTTACTTGTAACTGATCTTTTCACAATTCCAATTCTAGATACATCCCCACCAATTTCCTCAAAAACTACCAATAAGTTTTTAGTTTGCTTCAACCATGAACGAGGAATATGGTACCTAAAAACATACAGAATCAGATGGAACTGAGCTAGCAATGTACAATCATTTAATCTTAAGTTTTATGTCATTCATGGATGAGAAAATTGAGAAAGTCTGTACCATTGTTGAGTTGGATGGCCACAACCAAATTGGCACTTTATTATAGGCCGGAATGTACCAGAATAACTGCATCCATTGCAGTTGCCATTAGCATAGACGTTCCAAAATCTTCCTATGCTCTTCCCATTGATCCACACTTGACCCTTCCCCATGCCAGTCATGTCCAAAGCCAAGGGCTCATCTCCTTCTGGTGCATCAAAACTGGTCTGCAGGTTCAAAGTGACATGTTAATTTATACTTATAGATTTTGAATATATTTTGAGAGCACCCTCAACCCCATCAAACAGTGTAAAGAAGAAAATAAAACAATTGTGCCAAGAGTTCTTTCATGTTCCCAACCTTATACCACGTCAATGGCTGTTGTTTATGTGCCATTAAGGACCCTTGCATCCAACCAACTGATGAGAAAGAGTTTGGAGAACCTAATTTCATGGATTCTCCTCGAAGCCCAACCTGTATAAAAGGAAAATTATTAGATAGTCCTATAAGGCAGAAACTCATGAAATAATTGATAAGTCATCAAAATATGCTGTTGTGAGATTCTTAGACCTTGTATGACCATTTCTGCCGGGACAAATCCCTTTCTCCATGGTCTAGCCCATGTATGACAACTGGTCCTATGATTCCTGTGCTCCTCGTCTCGAAGTGTGGACCATTGTTCTTCAACAACAACAATCAAAAAAGAGATCAATTGAATTGACAAGGAAAACGGTTAACCGCAGAATGGGATTTCATTGTTGCCATAGAACCTAAATAAGTCAAATTACATAGCATTAGAATTTTAAAAAAAATTGCTGAAATTACAATCCTGAAGTTTTTCAATCAAAATGTTTGCTTTCCAACTTATGATAAGCTGCTAGGACAAATTAGGCCAAGTAGTATGGCACCATCTTAAGCTTGATGCCATCTTTCCAGAGTTTCAGATACTGATAATCAGAGTCGAATAAAAGTGGGGATTGGAATACTAACAGGCAATCCAACAGCTATACTAAGCAGTGAAATTATGTTTGCTCCAGCTTTCAAGTCAACATTTCCTGTATAAGTAAATCTCAATTTCTTCCGAGTCCCAAAGGCCGATCCTATCATTAGATCACGTAAAAATATTTAGTAACTGTTAATATATAATAAAAGTTGAACCCTCTCTCTCTCTCTCTTCCTTTTTTTTTTAATCCATTGAATAACATGGTCCAGTCCAGTTATATAGACTTTCTGAAAACAAGAAGTTCAATGATTCACCTGAACGACGCCCATTGATGAACAGATGCATAGCATGACCAGCTGACTGCACAGTGATAGTTGGATGCTGGCCTTGATGAAGAAATGATTCTGATGGACTAATATTAACACTGGAGACATACATTATTTGCTGGTAAAATATTCATCACATGAAAATATCAACATTATTAAGATGAAAAAGAAATATCAGGAAGATTCAATTTCACCTCGTTGTGTACCAGAGATAGTCACTAGCATCTCTGGTGAGGTTCAACTGGTCCAAGAGACCAAAGACGGTGATTGTTGAATCATCATTAGCTGAGGATATGTCTTCATTAAATGTATCCCAAGAAAGAAACCTAACATTAGTAGGTAACATTTTCACTTGGGATGTCTGAACTCTAACCTGCAATCCCAGCATGAATGATAAACAAAATAGGATTGAACTTAGAAGACTGATGAATATATTTCTCCCTATATTAAACTCAAACAGGCAGCCACTTGTTTGCGTTGAAAAATTGTATTAGCAAAAGCAGTGTGCATCAAGATTGTTGGATAAGTCGTGTTTCATCATGATGGTAATGATAACATATTTTCAATCTAAGTGCTTGACACAAACGAGATGAATAATGATTTAATCATTCCAATAGCCAATCCACTTACTTTGGCAGTATTGAAGACTTCATTTTTGCAATCAGGAAGGACGCTTATGGACCAAGGTGGCAAGTTGTAGTGCTTGTTATTGAAAGTAACCTTTGCAGCAGACTTTGGATTGTAATTTGAGAGAAAAGCTGCACAATTTCCTGACTTGGTAGAGAATACATGTGCCTGAATAATGTTAATACTGAGTCAATCTGAATTATAGACAGGGGGAAACATCAATATGGCAACCATCTTATAACCAGAAGCAGGAAAAGAATGTTAATATGAAGTGAGAAATACTTTAAGTATATCTCTGGATGGTCACTAAAATGGGGTTTTGCTACCTATTTCCAATGATTTATCAAGGAGCGCATAAAAGGTGTGCTATAGCAGGGCTTTGACAATAAAATATGAAGCTGAATTTTGGTTTTTTCAGCAAGATTATACTAAAATTATCATAGAAAGTTCAGAAGGAAGTCATTCTTGAAATGCTTTATACACGCCCTTAGTATAGAGAACAAACCAACCTTTTCATAACTTCCCAAGGATGTGATGGTGGGATCAGCAGTAAGCAAAGCTCGCTCACATAATTTAATAGCCTTATGGAGTTCCTTCAGATGGCTATACTTAGGCTGCCTGATCAAGCCTATCACATTAGCAAGGTTATTGTTAAACCATGTATGACTTACAAGTCTGACAAACTGACTAATTAATTATCTGATCATGTCTAAACAATTAATAGAATGGAATTCTTCAGTGTGAAGATATGGGCTCAAATCTCTCACCATATTCATCAATTGGAGCATCATAATCATAGCTGGTAGTAATGAAAGGGCCACCAGCAGTTCTTCCAAAGTTTGTTCCTCCATGGTACTGTGAAAAAGAATAAGATTGCAGGTTGGAATGAATCAGGTCATAGCAAACAAAGTTTTGAAAGATTCCCTGGACAAGATAATGATTAATGTGCTAGTAGATGAGGCACATGTAAAACAAGCACACTAAAAGTTAATACAATTGCCTTTGTGGCCATAGCTATGCAAGTTGACATATCATCTTTAGTGCTTTCTGGGAAATTAAAAGAGCATTAAAGAAGCTGTTTCCCATCATCTTTGACATTCAAAGTATTCGGGACCCCAAATATGAATCATATTCCATTTGTAATACAAAATCAGCCAGACTAATATTGAACCAGTTTTAAGTACTACTCTCGACAGGTGCTAAATGCAGACAGCAGACTAGAGGTTAATAATGACTGACCATGTAATAATTGACAAAGGAGCCTCCCTTCTGAATGAACCTAGCAACTGCAAATGCCAAATCTTGAACCGGTCGCTGGTGAATTGGGCCACCAAATTCTGTAAACCTTACAAAAGAGACATAAGGCAAGTAGATTAATTAAGTATCTTAGAGCATTGCTTTGAAAGTGGTGGTGGATGCAAAACTTACCAGCCACTCCAGGCCTCAGTCCATAATGTCGGTTTGTAAGGTTTGTTTGGAGAGAAGTAGTCGCAATAAAAACCATTGCACGTGTTTATCTGTCAGCAAGATTTAGAGAGAGATGGATTTTGAACTGTCATTACTAAAGCAAAAAGAGAGTCACTGTAAATTTTTTTTCTAACAAATAGATTTTCATCAGTTTCTTCCAGCATGTCATGTATTTTCATTATATTTCACAAATTGAATATACAGGTAAGTAAATGCTTCATTGCAAGTGCCCAAACTAATGAGAATGTACCAATAATCAATCAATTAATGGGATGCTTAAAATCCTTATAGTAAAATGTTAACATTGACAAAATGCAAGAAAACAAAAAAGACCAAGTATTATGACTTTTAGTTAATGAGTAGATATGTGGTTGAAACTAAGATACATTTAAGAAGTATAATTTTCATTACCACTGGGTCCGGGACATCATCTTCCTTGCACATAACCCATGGGACCCCGGTACCCATTCCAACAGCCATCTTTGCAGCCCAAGTCATATAAGCATGACCAGCAGTTCCAATTACCTTGCTTACAGGCTGAAATTCATTCTCAATCTGCAAATAAAGGTTAAGTAAAAATATATATAAATACATCAATTGGCCGAAAATAATGAAGTTCCGCATAAGTAGTGATGTAGTTCATGACTTCCTACCAGAACTAATATTTATTTTTCTTTATTTTTCCATGTAAAACATGTTAAAATTTTCTGACATGTTAGGGATACCACAAATACTTGTGTGTGGAAAACCCAGAAACAATACCTGAGAGAGGATGATGGGGCCACCTTGAGACTCAAATAGCTTTTCATCCTTCATCATTTGAACAATTTTCTGGGTAAACTTTTGCATTGCCAACTGCAATTCCAAGATATGTAAGATACTTAACAAAGCTTAGATACTTAAAAAAGTTATAAAAGCTCATTTTTTTAGTGAACAAAATATGCTTTCACATGTTCAATTTCCATCAATAATCCTTTAGTTTTTATTGTATTTACATTTACACAAACAGGAAATGTACACACACAGAGAGAGAGAGAGAGAGAGAGAGACCTTGAAAGGCTTATTATCTGTTCTAAAGCTAATGCCTGGAACATACTTCAACCAAACAGGAAACCCCCTAAGACCAAAAATAAAAAAGTGAGTAAAGAACTGAATTTGAGAGCACAAACCCATCATCAAGAAAAAAGGAAATTTTTCATTACCCAAAATTCCACTCTGCACAAACATAAGGCCCAATGCGAAGATGCATGTATAGCCCAGCTTTCTGGACCATCTTGATAAATCGAACCAAATCATATCTGCCCTTGAAATTATACTAAACCCCACAAATCATTAAAAAAAAATTATAAAAAAAAAAAAAAATCATAAGCTAATATAGAACAGAAAGTGTAACAAAAATAATAGCAAGTAAAGAAAAACACACAACAAGGAAAGAAAATGAGTAAAATCAAAGTACATTTCCAGGAGAAGGTTCATGAAGATTCCAAAACACATAGGTATCTATAGCATCTAAACCACCATCTTTGGCTTTCTGTATTAGACTTTCCCACATCTGCATTGTATTTGTATCAACATTGTTCATTAAAAGAAGTGCCAGCAAAATTTCACATACCAACTACACTTTATGAGAGAAAGGAATTGGGAAAGTAAAGCAAATTAATATACTACCTGAGGGGTACTTCTAGGGTAGTGTATAGACCCAGAAAAGAGAATTCTCCTCTGCCCATTAATGATAAGTGCCTTCCTATCATAAGTGACACTGCACTGTGTCAGCTGAAGACTCAGAAACAAAACCATAGAGAGTAAAAACCAGTTGGAAGCTGTGTTAGCTTCCATTTTTTCTCTCCAGAGACACACAAACACACAGAGAGAGACTGAGAAATAAGCAATGTGAAATGTGGGAAAATATTATGCTTCTTTCTTTTTTATGTGGTCACCACCACCCTGCAACACAGAACAGGAGTCAATTTTTCTGAACCATTTTTGTTGTATTATGAATACAGTTTCAATCAACACAATAAAGGTGGCATCCACAATGTGAGAGAGAGAGAGAGAGAGAGAAATTAGTAAACAATATGAAGTGTGGACTCTTTGTCTTGGACTACATCATTACTATATATACACATGCACAGTGACATTAGGCTCAAAAATAGTAACATTCACAGGTGTATTTTTATGATGCATAAAAAATAAAAAAGGGAAACTATAGTCACTGTATATGTGAAACTATTCGGTGTGACAATTAATGCAGATGAAGGTAAAGTGTGTGACGCAGCTGCATTGTGGTGCTGTTTTATGGTTGAACTTTTACTTTCTAAGTGAATTATGATTTTTGTCTCTATAGTGTGATTATAGTTAAACATGGGTGTTTCCCAATTAGAACGGGGTATAGATGCATGAGTGGAACCCTCAAAAGAAGAGATAATAAAGAAGTTGTCTAACAATAGCGTATAAGCAATACATTCTATTCTAATTCTGCAGTGCCTTTGGCGGTGCAACAATCTTCTTTTCTTTTCTTTTCTTTTTTTTTTCTTTTTTGGTAGCTTGAAGCAAAAAATATTTTGATATATTATAAATTTTAATTTGGGAACTTTTATGCTTGTATTATATTATATATCCAGGTGATGATATTCATGATTTATAGAAGCAATTAATATGGACAGAAGATTCTAAAAATTGAAAAAATTAATATGGACAGAAGCTCAAGATAAGCAAACCTTTTTTTTTTTTGAGGAAGAAGACAAGCAAACCTTGTAAACATTTTTTTCTTTATCTTTTTTTAATGTGAATTTAAGAGCTTATTATGGAACTAACTTGTTCATTGATGTGAAAAAAATCAGGAGATCCCAACTTTAAACGTCCTATTATGATGTTATGCATGATATTCATAACAACTATATGATTGAAAATATATTTCCAATCTCTCATGGCTCTTTGATCAACAAAAGTGACTCAATTCAGTTTGAGGCCTAAGGTAATAAATTTAAGTAAGATATTTTTAAGGTAATGCATGGTTAAGCAAAGCTGAAATCTAAATTTTCAAATTTGATTTTAGTATATAGCGGTAGTATGATACCCAAAATTGTATGGATTTGATTAGATTAGATGGTATTATTAAAGGTTGTGCGGGCATATGTTGAGTTTCATATTGGATATTTACTAGATAATATAAATGATTATAAGAAATCTCAATTATCACTTGATTACTTTTTTTAGGGTATAATCACAAATGTGGCTAATGCTTTTCTCGCACTATAACATATGATATCAAAGCAAATCTAATACAATCTAATATGCCATGTGGCTTAAGGGCACTTGCAAAAAATAAGGCTTAAAGCTATTAGAGAAATTGATTATTAATGATGATTGGCACACTTGCATCACAACTTTTTAAATTGTGAAATAGTTTAGGATTTCAATTGGGTTAGGTTTTTATCGGTCCAATATTTTAAGGCATTCTTAGAGGTGTAGGAAAAAAGTACAGTCCACTTATATTTTTTTTTTCTTTTTCTTTTTCTTGAAAGCAATCATTATATTGAAATTAAATTTTGGGAACCTTTGCCCTTTTGCTTAGGCCTAGAGCCACCCCTAATCAACACCTATGGATACAATATGCTATATCAGTAAGGGGAGGTTTAAGTTGTACCTCAAGTATACGAAAAATCATTGCACAAACCTGGTATACTAACTCACATTAGTGAGCCTCATGCTTGGTCCTAATGTGGACTCATCTTTACGTAGGAGAAAGGTGTAATAGATCTTTTTCTTTCTTTCTTTTTTGAGAAAAGTCTAATAGATCAAACGCATTGAATAATTTCACGAAGTAAACCATAGCGGGGGAACTAATGGCTCAAGCTACAAGTAGCTTCTTTTCAAAATAAATAAATAAAAACTTAAATGCCATTTTTTAGTTTGACCATTTAAATTCGGTTACGAGAAAAAAATTATTGATTTTGCTTTATATCAAATCCTTTATTTAATGCCAGGTATGGTGAAAAGGTTAAAAAGTTAGATATTTGATCATGTTATTTTGTTATTTAATTGGGAAAACCACAATCACTTTTTTTTTTTTCGGTCGAAGGAAAACAACAATTTACTTACCCTAATGTGTTTGTCTAGAATTTCTCAAACCTTATTTTATTTATAAGATTTTGGGTTCAAATCATTAACATCTTTCGGTCATTTCAAAAATTCTAGAGTACCCATGTCAATAAAGAAAAAAATAATTTGCTTCGTTGTAAATGAGAGGTATCACTCAACTTTATAATAGAGTCAAAATTATTAGAAGGAAAATGATGGAACATAGGATGCCTCATTGACTACTTCCTATAAAAAAAAAGTGAATGTCTTTTTGAAAACACTGCCTCTTGTATAAGAAGCCCATGTGAGCGGTCGCTCATGCCCATAAGGCACAAGCTTCTTGAAGCTTGACTTGTTCATCTTCTTTTTCCTCTTAAATGTATTGCATGCATGTGAATTGTACTAGTCAAATTAAAGGTATCCTAGGAAATCATATTATGAATGTTCAGTGTATGTCCGTGACACTGTATTGGAGCTTTTCACCGATGACCGAACAACTTAAAATGTCATGAAAATTCATGGAAACTTGTTATTACCTAGACAACTTCATCTTAGTCAACTTCTAAGTTCTAACTATAAAATCTTTTGTTTATAATGCTAGAAACGTTTTTATTAGTAAAAATATATAGGCAAATGCTAACCAGCATCATATGGTGTTTGTTAAGGTTTGTCAATGTGAGTCCCACATTAATAAAAAGTTGAGTAAAAAAAAACCACACGGCTGGCAAGAAAAAATTGGACAAAATTACCCTCTTAAAGATGCACCATAAGGTGCCCATTAACACAACCCAAATATATAAATCACATTTTGTGTTATAGCATATATTGTATTGGAAAATGCTAAAGATAAATACAAACTTTTTTATAAATTTTTTTTACAAATTACTAATATGGTGTGTGATTATTTATAAATGAAAAAAAAAATAATGTTAATAGTAAACCCAAATAAAAATAATTAGAATTGGTCGTAGCAATAATTTATAAAAATATTATAAAATAGTTTGTAATTGTAATACTATTACATTTAATAACATAAACTTTCTATTTTTGGTAGAAAACGTAAAATTTCACACTCATTGCACAATCGAGGAATGTTTTAATGCAAGCAACGGTCACAAAACGGCACTACAACCAACTTGTTATCATCTTAATAATTATCTTTCTTATTCCACTCCATATTCATATGTGATTAAGAAAAAAAAAAAAAAAAAACAGCTCAAAATGTCTATTTTAATTCCATGAGTGAGCGTGAAGCAAGATTCCATTGAACAAGGCTAAATTCCTGTGAAAAATAGTTGAAAGAATTTTAATGAAAAAGGGTAACAAAGCAGATGAGTGTGATTCTTTGATGATCAGGATGGGAATTTTAATTTGAGGATAAAGTGAGAAAAAGTAGTATGCAATGCACCTTGTGATTTTCAACCTACACAGCTCAAAAAAGATAACTTTCTTTTTTTCTTTTTCTTTTTTTCTGGATTTAGAAGCTGTTTGTCAACATTCACAAGAAGAAAATGACATCAATATAGAGTATTCCACGTACTTCTTTTTCCCTTTCAGTTAAAGCTCACACCCAACCATACTGCCTTTATTCTCAATATATATGCTTGCATGTTGCCTTCGCTTCACTTTTCTTTTCTTTTCTTCTTCGTTTTTGGCTAAGCAGATTTTATTAAAGAAACAAAACAAGAGAACAAAGGCACATGCCTAGTTAAGACTCCTTCATCACCAAACAAGAAGGGGATGGAGATAGGAATAGGCCAAAAATGCAGTAGAATAAATGACCTTGGTTGTAGTTTCCATTTGATGCTAAAATGGCTATTCTTGTAGTCGTTAGGCATGAGTCATGATTGTGATAATCAAATGGTGTGTTGGAGTCATGGCAGAAAATGAGTGATGCTTACAACTTTTTCCGTGACTAGTTTCAAAAAGTTTCTTTTATTTCAAAGGTTTATTCTAGTTTAGCAGAGGAAGCTCAAGCTAAGGTGGTAAAATGCAAGCAGGAAACAACTTTTATCCAGTGCTGCATTGTAGATGGCTTCCATAGAGCCATATATTCATGAGAATTGAAAGCTAAAGATTGAGAAAATCAGATGTCTAACTATCTAATTAGCGATAGCATTCAAGGCCTTGCATATCAACCCCTAACTTTGTCCTTAAAACATGCAAGGCAAGACATCCACTGGAAGTAATCGGTGTGGACTCTGACCAATTTTTTTCAGCTCTTGGACCATTATGAAATTGGAGCAGAGTTAAGTATATAGATACAACAGATCGTAGGATTCAAGACCCTTTAAGTTCCACACAGTTGTCAAAATTTATAACAATTGCATCAAATTTCTATATAGAATTAGCTTATCACAAAATTTGACAAAACCTGCAAATAGATAGTTATCATTGGAACCATTTTCTAAGCTGTCTAGAACCTTGCTTTTCATCATCACTTTTCTGAGATCTCTTCTGTGAGTACTTGGATCTATATTGCTCAATTAGCATGTCAAGCTTATCTTTTTCGTCTTTCCCCACTGGGACTTTAGTCTTTTTTGACCTCCTCCTGTCCTTCAAATCTCTGTTTTTCTTCTGCTGTTCTGTTTGGTCCTGCAGCTTCCTCTTTTTCAGTTGCACAACTGCGTCCTCTGAAGATTTTGATTTGTGGGCATCACTATCTGTCATTTTTCTATCGAGTGATCTTCCACTATCAGGATTCCTGCCATCTTGTTGATTTTTGGAGTTCCATTTGGAGCCCTCTGGTTTTTCTTTAGATGAAAACTCTTTCGCCTTTGCACTTGCAGGATTGCCTTTTTGCTTCTTAGCAGATCCACGTCCTTCAGTGGCAGCTCTATTGAATACATGATTTTCCTCTTTATTAGATACTGAACCCTTCACTGATCCATCGTCACCTCTGGATTTCCTTTTCTTGGAGTTCTGTTTGTCCGGATGTGCATCATCACCTTGCTTCACATCGTTTTGATCATCACGGATACCATGCTGCTGAGCATGTATCTTAGCGTTCCGTAGCTTCAATGTCTGAATATTATTAAGAGCAAACTCCACAATTGGGCGATATTCCGGACCAAAAGTTTCTACAAGTAGCCAAAGAATTAAATTAAATTAGAATAGAATAAAAATCAAAGCAGAAAAATAAACCAACACATTCAACCTTTTACAGCAGTGGATCAACATCATAATTACAGATAGTCACACTAAAAATGAAAGAACTATTTCAGTTATAATGGACTTGCTGCCAATCTTAATATCATCATAGGAGAATACATGATAGTGATTTATTAAGAAAATATTGTTACCAGGATTATTGTTAAGAACTCTGAGGGCCACAAGTGCATGCTGATGCTCTGTAAACTCAACAAAAGCAACGCCACGAGAATGGTTTTTTGTAACAACCTTTCCTTTCTTCACATCCTTCAAGAACTTTATCTGCATGTGCAATATTAATTACAAGAAAAAAATATATTAGAAGTATTCACAAAGTTACATGCAAACACTAAACAACTCTAAATAGTTATAGATGTAGCCCACCTGTTTAATCACTGGGGTTTGCTTTGTAGCTCGGGAGGTAACCGCATCAATGCAAAGCTTTTTAAGTTTTTTTTCGGTCATTGACTTTGGTATATTATACATAATAAGCCTAGTCTTTGAAATATGAAAATTTGGAGATTTAAGCTTAGTCTTCTTTTCCCTCTTCAACCTGAAGTGTTCCCCAAACAAAAAAAAAATTTAGAATATATGACAAAGGAATGCAAAATTTTATGGAAACAACACAAAATTTCAACATTTGAATATGAGAAGCTTGTCAGCAGCCATCATAAATACAAAACTACAGGTAAGATATAGTTTAATTCAAGCTAATACCACTTTCTTAGGAGCCCTCAAGGGTCATCTCCAGAGATAAACTTCTTTCTTTTTTTACTTTGAAGCTTTAATGTAAATAAATAAACATAAAAAAGAGAGAAGATTAAAATAAATAAATAAATAAACTTCAGATAATTTCATCTCTTTTTTTTCTTTTTCTTTTTTTTTTTCTTTTTTTTAAAGAAACTCAACTAGAATAAAAATGCTTGCCACGATGACCAACAAAAGCATCATCCAAACATCATCTATAAAAATACACTACCAATAAGGGAAGAATTGTTCTCATCTTGCATTTCAAATTTACATGATCCAATCCAGCAGGGAAAAAATATAACCTTACATCATGTATGAAATACTCACATTTTGCGTTTCAACAAGTCACTAGCTGAAACTCCTTCTGCAGCCGGAGTTCCCTCCTCAATATGACCTTCCTATTAAAAATTTGGGAAAAAAAATATTCACCCACACAGGAGATAAATCTTCTTTCACAAATATACTACTGCAGATTTAAAAATGCAACATAAACTAGAAACTTTTAATAAAGAGTGGAAGAGAGAATTAAGTAAACTAACCTCTGCCAGGTAAAGGTTACGGGGGTCCAGAACCTCTTTGTTGGCCTTGTCCACTTCCTTATCATGAGCTGATTTTTTATCTAATGCCTTCAAAACTGTCAATTGCCTACCTTTTAAAGAAATTCCCAAACCAGATGCTACATTTGCAGCTGTAACTGCAGCAGTAGCTGCATCTATCGTTTTGAACTTGAGAAAACCAGTTCCTTTTGGGCGCCTGCCACAAGTACAAGGAGATTAAAACAGAACTGCAGTGACAGATGGGAAGTTCAGAAGCATATCTTAAAAAAAAAAAAACATACTTGGTAACATGATGGAGGACTGGAAAAAAGGATTGTACTTCCCCAAATCCAGAAAACCGTTGTTTCACTTCTTCGTTATTGATGTCAAATGGAAGGTTGTTTATAAAAATTGTTCTCTGCAAATCCTCTTCTCCTTCTTTCTGTTTTAGATTTGATGCCATGCTTGTGCTGGAGTTTCTGGGCTCAGTAACACCTGATACTTTTCCAGATTCATTAAGTAAATTATTTGCTGCACCGACGGTTTCATCAGAATTTAGTTCCTCATTTCCCTTGGGAAGCATTGAATCGTCAACTGGAGAAGGAAGAGTTCCTTTAACAGAGGGTGTGATCAAGTTATTAAGAACCTTTCTTGCAATATCTGCTTCCTTGTTAAAATCAATTTCCGCAGGGACGTCTTCTTTCTCTGTTATATTTAAGTCATCTGACGCACTATCAATGTCATCAGTCTGCTGGGATTCTTTACCAATATTTTCCTCCTCCCCCTCGAAATCCTCACTGCTACTGTCACCTTCCATGTCTTTTCCATCTTGTTGTCCTATGAAATCAACAGCAATTGCTTCATTAAGATGTATAACTATCATCCTTTAATTTAACAACCAAAGAAATAAAGGATTTAAACCAAAAAAGATCTAAATACCAAGTACGGTTTGCTTTCAAGAGTGGAGAAAGAGGGCACAGATCATAGTATGAAGAGTGCATTTATTTCTTTCCCAGACTAGATCTACAATACAAGCTGACAAACATGTAGAATATGAAGAACAAAAATTGCTATTTTGTACAAAAGTGAATCCCCATCCAATATACTTCTATGGAAATAGAGAAACATCATAACAGCAAAACTTAAACATGGCTAAATAATTGCTTCCAAACTCATCTGTATAGGATTACCAACCTCCTACTAATATCACATTGGAAGCCAACCAAATGCGTAGCTACAGTCCATGCCCACCCAACAAAATTATACTCTTAATGCTCTACTTAAGCCAAAATAATAATTAATTTTTAATATTGAGATATTTACCCAAAAATAAAGAAGAACAACGACTATAAGTAACCAAAAAAAAAAAAAGAGTGTCCTTAAAAGAAAGCAGAATTTTATTTACCATCTTCTGTAGCAAGAACGGCATTAGCACCACTGTTATATAATTTCTTTGGAACAGCCCAGTCAACAGCTATGGGTCTTTTGTCAAACATTTGCCCATTGAACTTCTGAATGGCCTGAAAAAGAAGAATAAAAAACTGTAAAATATATCAATCCAAGACCCACAAGGCTTCAATCTCTTTATGAATACAAACAATACATTTTCGGCATCCTTTTTGCATGTGAATTTGACAAATGCAAAACCTTTCGACAATCTGCAAACAGAAAACATGGTATGATGAGAAAACAATGATATTTCATCAACATATGAGGACAAATTTGGAAAATGAGAGTATTTACCCTGTATCAGGATTACATGGAATAAAAGCATCCCAGACAAACCCTGCTGGTGAAAAAACATGCTTTATCTGATCCACTTTGGCCTACATTGATGTTAAGAGAATTGGTTTAGAAACCGAAAGCCCTTCCAACACGGGAAAAAAAAAAAAAAAAAAAGAAAAAAAAAAGTGAAATGGACGATTCAATTAGATCAAACCTTGAAAGGAAGATTTCTAATAATAAGCTTCCATTTCTGAGTCTTGGAACCCTGGCCAATAAACATACATCATCTTAAAATGAATCTTCAATAGATAAATAGAGACTTAGAGTGAAACTAATGATGATAATGACAATCACAACATCATGATTAACCAACAAAGGGAAACATCAACCCCAGATTTGTCTTGTAAGATAAGTATACCTACAAGCAATACTTCCCCATTGGGTAGCACATGTTTTTATGTTTTAGATGAGAATACCCGCAAATTTGAGTACAACAACCCAAACACACACCCAAAACATTTATGCCAAGTGAGCTTAACTGAAGGCACAAATGTACTAGGCCCCAAGAGAAATTCCTTCCTTCCAAAGACAGATCAATCGAGCCTTGCTCTGAAATAAAGTCTAAGAACTTGTGAATAGCTGGAGTAAAATATTTTAGAGCCAGAGCATTCAGAAGGAAACCGCACCACATTAAAATCACTTCCCACATACAATGGAACATTCCACCAGCTGCTCAAACCAGACAGCTCAACCCATAAAAACCATTTTTCTCTGTCAGAATAAACTCCAGCAAACATCCATTCAAACTGATCTACCACATTTTTTAATGGGCAAATTACAATTTACCCACCTATGGTTGAAATTTAAGTTGCCTACCGGTGGTTTGAAATTTAACATTTTACCCACCTAAGGTTAGCTCAGTTAGAGTTCTATAACTCACTTCCATTAAAAACATGACTAAATATGTAATTTTGCTCAACTTTTATGTCTCTCTCCTCCAAAAACACAAAAAACATAAAAATATAAGATCAAAAAGAATCCAGCGAAACACTTGCATAATGGGATTTCAAACCACAGATAGGCAACTTAAATTTCATTCAAACCACAGGCGGGTAAGTTGTAATTTACCCTTTTTTAATTTACAAGAAACAGAAAATCATCCCACTGCTTCCTCCACTTTGTCCACAACCCTTATGAACCACGTTTATGCCAGGTGATTAATTGAAGGCACAAATGCACAACTTTCAAAAGCCTCCATGCTTCTTTAAAGTCTCGCTTCAAATAAGAGCATCTTGATTCTTAAAACTTACACCTAAGGCCTCCCTTCAATTAAGTTGGCTTTATAGTAACAAGATTTCAGAAGTAACTTTTGAGAAAGTGTATGTCCAGCCCCCATCTTTCTCCAACATATACCTCAATAATATACAACAAGCCAGACTCATCTTACTAACTCCTATTCAAACCAAAAGCCTAATAATTAAAATATAAACCAATTGAATTACTTTAATCAGTTATCACAATGAGAAACATTTCATTTGCATTGTCTAAGCAACATCAGAATTCTAGTAAGCTACTTTACCTCCCCACCCAGCTGACGTGCCCAAACAACTCCCCCTTTTATCTTTTTCTGGTGGAGCATAGCAACAGAAGCATTTGCTGATTTAACACTAGTATAAAGCACAGCTGAAGCATCCATTTTGCATCCGTCTTGCACAAGACCTGGAAAAATGTCACATGTCTTGACCAATTTCAACATCTAAAACCGACAAATTCAAAGTTCAATTACAAGATTTTTGTTTGCTTGGAACATTCAACTGGGGAAAAAATTGTTTGGCCTTTCAAATAAAGCCTATGTAATCAACCATGCATGATTAAATTAATTTTATCCAAAAAGATGAAAAATAGATATTGAATAAATTTTGGACTAAACAAAATGGGTAATTATCAGAACCAATGACAAAAATTATGTCAGTAATCTAAATAAAATAAATTGGCGAACATATATTCCAGTGATGCATATGAGGAGTGATTACTTCAAATGCAAGTGCACATGTTGTCATTGAAAGTCATCAAAGCTGGAAAATTTAACTCCATGTTCTTTCAGTAGCTAAAGAACAGATGTTATTGCTTTTTCAATGACACACCTCTGAATGATCCCAGGAAAGAATCTGTAGAAGCATGGCTGCATTTTTTTTTAAATAAGTAGAAAACCAGCTGCATTTTGATTCAGTTGCAAATCAAGTTAAACCTCTTATATTCTGTACTTTGTAATTGACTTAAAGCAAAGACATGAAAAATGCAGTCACTTGGATAAACCCTCTAGCCCTTCATAAGTTCCTTGTTGCAGCTTTTTTAAGTATTATGGGAATGCAGAACCAATAAATTACAATGAAAATTGCGTAGTACATCATACATGAGATGTATACAGTAATGCAGTATATTCAAGAAACCCAATGTGGATCCAATTATTTTAACCCAAGCCTAAAAAATAAGCAAGAAAATGAATTCATTATTTCACTGAATAAATAACAAATTGGAAAAATTTCCCATACCATGTTGTTCAAGCTCTTCTTTTGGAAGAGGATAAGTTACACTAATAACACAGCCAACCTCTCTGGCTCGTCTGTGAACATCTTCCGCCATATCAGCATCAAGAAGACCACCAAATATGACAGTCCTAGCAACCCTTCAGAACACAACAAACATAGTATATTACAAAGTAATTCAAACAAGAGAAGGGGAAAATATAGACTAGAAATGGAAGATTAAGTACTTTTGCTTTTCCGAAGAACCCTCTTTGTTTGCCAGATTACTAGAAAGTGTCCTAGCAACCCTTCAGAACACAACAAACATAATATATTACAAAGTTTTTCAAACAAGAGAAGGGAAAAATATAGACTAGAAATGGAAGATTAGGTACTTTCGCTTTTCCGAAGAACCCTCTTTGTTTGCCAGATTACTAGAAAGTGTCCTAGCAACCCTTCAGAACACAACAAACATAGTATATTACAAAGTTTTTCAAACAAGAGAAGGGAAAAATATAGACTAGAAATGGAAGATTAGGTACTTTTGCTTTTCCGAAGAACCCTCTTTATTTGCCAGATTACTAGAAAGTATCCTCGCAGCCCTTCAGAACACAACAAACATAGCATATTACAAAGTTTTTCAAACAAGAGATGGGGAAAATATAGACTAGAAATGGAAGATTAAGTACTTTTTCTTTTCTGAAGAACCCTCTTTATTTGCCAGATTACTAGAAAGTGTTCCTGCTTTTCTGGCTTCCACGGGTTTCTCTGCATTTTGTTCAAAAGCTTCCCTTAGAATATAAGAAATTAAATAACAAGATGAAGATAAAATACCATAATTGAAGTGATAAAATATTATAAAATAAAATTTTGGACAGGAAATGAAAACAAGTACATAATTTATTGGTTAATAAAAATTGGTAACCTGTTTCCTCCAAGTTTGAAGCAGGCTTTTCTGCCCCAGAAGCACTATCATCCTTGTCACTTTTTGACTTGGCATTATCATCCGACTGAACCACTGAATTAAGAATTAAAGATATTGGACCAAAAGTTTAGCAATAATGTTAATTTGTTGCATTGTATTTGGGGCAAGTAGACAATATAACAAGAGCACAGTATGTTTAAAATCTGAATGTGAGGCATAAAAAAACCTTGGCCTTGCTTTGATCGACGCTGTTCAAGGGGAGCTCGATGCATAGCATGCTTGACTGCAATTTTCCGACCTCCAACAGATGAACCATTCTTCAGCTCAATAGAACGGTTCGCATCTTCAGTAACAGCACTGCAAATGAATGCAAAATGTGTGTTAAAGATAAATGCACACTCTTATTTTTTGTGGCCCTGAATCTGAGTAGTTTGGTTATTTGAAGTGTGTCTTGCTGTGTTTTGAAGTTGTTTCTGGGTTGAAGATTAATTTAAGTAAAACTGAGATGGTCCCAATTGGAGAAGACCCAGACATTGACACTTTAGCAGCAATTTTGGACTGTAAAGTTTCTGCATTGCCCATGAAATATTTGAGACTACCATTGGGAGCTAGATTCAAAATTTCAAATCCAAGGCTATTTGGGATTCAAATTTAGAAAAGATGGAGAAAAGATTGGCAAGGTGGAAGAAACTTTATCTCTCTATGGGAGGGAGGATCACTCTTATTATAAGCACCCTTTCAAGCCTACCAATGTATTTCCTATCTTTATTCACAATGCAAGTTAGTACTGCCAATTGTTTTGAAAAGCAGCAAAGACACTTTCTGTGGGAGGGATTAGGCAATGAAGTCAAACATCATTTGGCAAATTGGAAGACTGTCAGCCAATTTCAGGCTGGTGGTTTGGGTGTTCACAGCCTTGTTCAATTTAATATTGCTTTATTGGGTAAATGGCTTTGGCGTTTTGCCTTGGCAAGGGAGTCACTATGGAGTAGGGTTATAGCTATTAAATATGGCTGTGACAAAGGGGATTGGGTGTCAGGTATGCGGTACGCCCATCGGTCCTCAGAGTGTCTTTATGGAAATATATACCAAGTGGGTGGAAGTGATTCTCTCATTCCATTCGGATAGCGGCTGGGAATGATTGTCGCACCCAGTTTTGGTTTGATGTTTGGTGTGAAGAGGCTAAGAAGCACGGACATTTCATTTGGAGTGTTGTACTCATGTCGTACCCATGTCATAATGGTGTCTTGTCTGCCTATCATGTTATAATTTTTGTAAAATTGCTTGTGTTGTCGTACTGTACTTGTACCTGTACCCGTAACCGTGTCCATGTCCGTGTCCGTGCATCCTAGTGGAAAGGTCCCCCCTTAAAGAAGCATTTTGAGGTTTGTTTCAAATTGCGTTATGCAAAAAGACTTATGCCATGGATCTTATGCTTTGGAATAATGAGGACATTGTATGGGATGTGACTTTTTCAAGGCCACTACAAGATGGGGGTTGGGAAGTCTACAGGTTTTCTTTTATTTTATAGTCTCATAGTTTTGATCCTAATGTGGAAGATAAGTTGGTTTGGGTTCCTGAGAAGAGTGGCTGTTTTGCTGTTAAATCTTATTATAAAGTCCTCACTTCAGGCAGTGAGGAGTCTTTCCCTTGAAAAAAAAAATATTTGGAAGGCAGGAACCCCTATTAGGGTAGCTTATTTCACATGGACTGCAGCTAAAGTAAAGATCCTTAGTTCCTTACATTGGATAATTTGAAGAAGAGGAATTTCTGTATTGTTAATTGGCACTGCTTGGGTAAGAACAGTGAGGAATCGGTGGATCACTTGCTCCTTCACTGTCACTATGCGAGTAGCTTATGATCACTTATGTTATGCCTCTTTGAGGTTTCTTGGGTGACTCCTAAACAAGTGGATGAGGTGCTGGCCTGCTGGAGAAGGGGCATTAGGCATGGTTGTGCTGCAGAAATTTGGAGGATTATACTGTTGCGCCTAATGTGGACTATAGAGGGAGAGGAATCAACATATCTTTGAGGATAAGGAACATTCCAACCAGGATTTGAAACGTTTTCTTTTGAATTCTCTGTATGATTGGATGTCAGTGTGAAGTGGTTTAACCTTTTCCCCTTTAGTTGAATTCTTGAATCTATGTTCTTTCATTGATTTTTCAGGCCCGAAGTAGTACACTCCCTGTGTACTCATGCCTTGCATTATACTTACTTTTTTTAATGAAGTTTTTTTCTTACTGATTAAAATAAATAAATGCACAAGCATTAAAAAAAAAAACTAAAAAAGAGTACAAAAAAGCTAAAAAATAACCCAATAAATGTAGACAAAATGTAATCATTTGAAAAATTTATGCCAAAAAAATAATAATAAGTGAGACCCTTGTAAAGAACAACGTCTAGTCCAGATACAAGCATATTATAAGTTTATTACCAATTTTTTTAAGAAAACGATAAGGGTATGTCATAAAACGCATCAATCCCTAATTATTGAGTTCTAGAGATACCTAGTAACACAACTGGCCAAATCTAAAAAATTGGGGGGGGGGGGGGGGGGGGCGGGGAGAGAGAGAGAGAGAGGCTTAATAGGCAAAAACCTTGCAGTTAACTTACAATTGAACGAAACCAAAACCACGGTGCTCAGTTGACCCTGCAAACATTTAAACAAAACCATGGATATAGAGATTAGCTTAGTCGGATTAAATTACTAAACCTACTACAGAATCCAAACAACATGACGCCCATATGCAAATAGACCACAAAATAAGTAGAATTAAAAGCCTATGGCACATCAATTTCCTACACACACACACACATATGGGGTTATATTTTTATTTAAGCCACAATTGGATTACATTTTCTCCTTTTAACCTCGATGCTTGCAATATTACAAGATAATCAAAGATCAATAACTATCTCATCTATAAAATGCTTAAATTTCAAGCTTTTTTTTTTGTATTTTAAAGTTATACACAAAACACAAGTTTATTACTCAAATAGTAAATAACATCCAATTAAAATGAAATTTGGCATCTATGTTAAGAATAATGAAAACATCGACATTTTTAATATATGAATCCAATAAAAAGTTGTTGATTGGTGTCACATTCATAAAGAGTTACACTAGATGTAACTTGATCATATATATATACACACATTCTAAGTACTTATATGAACTAAAAGACTTCAACAATCAGCTGCCAAAGCTTCTCTCACTTGTTTATTATCGACCTACTGTTCCAGCTTCGATTACTCACATATTCTAACACATTGTTCACATTCTAACAATACAAATTAGCCAACGAATCACACACCAATGCCTAATTTCATTTCATAGTTTTTCACATTACAAATAATCATTCAAATTTCACTTACCCTTCTGCGTAACCATGAAGCACCGCCTCACTGGCCCTACATCGCTGAAAGTCTCCTCAAGCTGAATTATCAAATAAACAAAACAAAAAAATTTAAATAAAATACACAAATTTAAGACACTGTTTGTTTTTCCTATTCAGTTTCTTTAGGAAGTTGTATTTCAGATTTCATAATCCAAAACTGCTCAAAAACACAAATATTCAGAAACTTTTTACTAATTTTTCCTTTTCCTTTTTCATTTTGTTTTTCTCGGAAATTATTTTACCTGAGAATTCGTGAAAGAGTAGGGTAAGTTGGAGACGAAAACAGTGGAAGGTGAATGCTCGGTTTTAGCTCTATTTTCGCTTCCCTCTTTCGATTTCGCTTTCTTTCCCATCTTTCTGTGTGCGTGTGTTTTTGGCTGCGAATCAGAAAAAATTTTCAGAGCTGAGAGAGTTCACGGTTCTTGTTTTGTTTATTTGAAGGGTTTATGATGTGAAAGAAACGGTCCAGTGTGAGAACTAGGGGTTTGGGATGGGGATGGACTTGGGCTGAGAATTTACAATATTTGGGCCTGACTTGGAGACAAGAGCCCTAAAATTTTGGGGGTCATATTTGGGTTTTTATTCCTTTTTTTTAATATTTTTTGAGTCCAATGAAGGCCCATTGGGCTTAAGCAGGTTCTACAACATTTTAAGTCTCCACCCATTCCTTGTTCCCTAAACTTGGAGAAGGTAGTGGGTTCCAATTAAGTAAAGTCTCTAATAGTTGAATAAAAAATCTAGAATTCAATTCTTGCCTACACTAAAAAATCAATTGGTGTCTTGGTCTGTCGATAAAAAGTTATTATTAATTACTAAACTTATGGGTATACTTGAAGAATATATCTTGTCTATCTAACATATACACTATCTAATCATCTCTCTCATAGCATAGCATGTAGGAGAGATAATCCATATACTGGGTGCATGAAATAATAATTACTAGACTTATGGGTATATTGGCAATAAACTTATTCATAGGAAAACTCCTCTGACTCATTGTGTGGCAATTAATAGAATCATTTATGTGTACTTTTACTCTTTTAGTCAGATAACCTATTTAATAAATCATGTGATTTGTTTAACAAATATATATGAATGGTTTTATGACTCACCACATAATAGGTTAAAAGAGACTCTTTCAAATCAGTTTGGAGGAAAAAAAATTCATAAAGATTAATTTCTCATGAATATGATGAGATAACGATTCTACGGAATTTAAAATTCTCTTCTCATCGATACAATTAATGATAACTAATTTTAAATAATATGATGCCATTGTACATTGTTAAATTCTTGAAATACTAAATCTCAAAAATAAATTAGATTCTCTTCATATGCTTTTAAAATTAAGTGGATCCCTTTTATCATTAAGATTTGATTTTTCATTCATTGAAAGATGCACATTGTGCCACATCATTTTAAATCTCATTCAACTATATATAAAGAATGATTATTGGTTTTAAATAGCATGACATCATGTACAACTTTAGATGCTTGGAAAATGAGGTTCAAGTCAAGAGCCTAAGAAATCAATTGGTTAATACCTCTTAGCATTTTCCAAGTGAGACATCTTATGATCAAATCCCCCAACTCTTAACCATTGAATTATAATTTTTTTTAATTAAAAAAAAACGGCTTAAATAGACCAGTGGGTGGTGGTAACTAATGGCATCCTTTGATGCCTCATATATGTGATTTGAATTCCACCTTTTTTTTTTCTTTCCTATTATCTACTTATCTATTAAAAAAAAAATTTAAAAAGTGCATGAAAAATTAAACCTTCACCTTCACCTCCACCCTTCAGCAGCAAATGAAGTGAATTGAATTCTTTTCCAAAAAAGGGAGCCTCCATTTTTACTTTTGAAGTCTGGTTTCCTGTGCCCAAATTATTATTGGACCTCATTATTAGACAAAAAGTGCTTTCTAAATAATTGTCAATTAATACTCATGCAACAAAATGCTGTTAAGGACCATTTCAAACTTTTGAAAATGTGCCAAAAAAGGGACCTAGCAGAAATGTCTTAAAATCTATACAGCCTATGAGCCTATCACATGCCATTGCTTGATGGGTGTTTAAATGAGTTGGATTTAAGGGCATTGAAGGTTTGTTACCAATAGTCCTGAACAGAATGGTTTCTATATACCATGAATGAATCAATGATCAGTTGATCATCTAAATAGTATGTACCCACAATCCAATTGATCATGATATAATCGGTGCAATTAATAATGACAATCTCGAGGCATTGTGTTGTCTGTACTGCTAAAAATGGACCACTTCTCTTTGCAATGAATGATAAATACAACTCATTCTTTGCTGTTGAAACTAGAGGTCTAGTAAGCCAAACTAGAATCATCTTCATTATAGCTATGCACGACTTTATCTTGGTTTCACTATTGGAATCTCAGAATTTGAATAGTAGGCTTTTCAATGCAATATTGTTGAAGAAAATAATGAAGCAAATTTCACCATGGAAACTCTTTGAATTCATGTCCTTAGTATAGGTTAAAAATACAACTCATTCTTTGCTGTTGAATCTAGAGGTCTAAGCCAAACTAGAATCAACTTCATTATTGTTAAACACACTTTATCTTGGTTTCACTCTTGGAATTTGAATAGTAGGCTTCTCAATGCAATATATAGTGGAAGAAATAATGAAGCAAATTTCACTATGGAGACTCATTGAATTCATGTGCTTTTATATGTCTAAAAAATAAACTGATTAGATGACAAATTTCACTTTATTTTCCATCAGCTTAAGCTTTGTTGAATGGACAAAAGGTAGGCCAGTCAAATAAAAATAACCTGGTCAGTAAGTAGTACAACTTTGTTAAGAGAAATTGAATAACTTTCAGTTAGTATAAGAGATTTTATTTTTCTGAGCTACTAACTGCTTAATTTAAAGAATTTATCCCAACCCCACAAAATATATTTAGGTACATGATGTGACAAGTTCCTAACTCAATCTATCCAATTACTTATAAAAAAGACACACGTGATTGACCATTCCATGAACTAAGTCAAAGTCGCCAATATTGAAAATTCATCTCCCACAGTAATGAGATAAGAATTTAAACAATCAAATGAAACTAGTGGAAAAACAAAAGAGGAAGAAACCATGAGTGACATTAAGCATCAAAGGCTGCAAACTAATGGAATTTGGATGCACATAGCAGAGAAAGGGCAAGGCCCTCTTGTTCTACTTATTCATGGCTTTCCTGAGCTGTGGTCTTCATGGACTTACCAAATAAACCACTTGGCTGAACATGGTTACCATGTGGTTGCACCAGACATGAGAGGCTATGGTGACTCAGATTGTCCCCTGGACCCAGCCTCATACACAGCTTTCCATCTTGTTGGGGACTTAATTGGCCTTTTGGACCAGCTTGGAGAAGAAAAGGTACTGTCCCTAACATTGCCAAAATGTCCTTGGCATTTTGATGCACGTATTGAATTCAATACAGAAAATTGTACAAATTTTGGTTTTTTTTTTTTTTTTTTTTCCCTAAAGTGTAAATAATGTTATTTAACTTGAAACTATATCCTACAAAAAGGGGACAGATGTCACAGGGCCATAAGTTCAATGCCTAATCGAACGAGGATCCTCTCAATTTCAAGTGAAATGGAGTAAATTTTGATATAGTTAGAAGGGTATCATGAAAAGAATTAATTGTGTGTGGCCAAGTTTTGTTAGGCCATAATAACTTTATTTCCTAACTCCTGCCTGCCTTGTCTAAAAGCCTAAAACAATGCTCTACCAAAACAAAGAGTTGGAATAGTTAAAAACATAAATTGTACCCCATTTTGTATTGAGAACATGAAAGCTATTTACATTTTGCATACATACATTCTTTACTATTTTATTTTTACATACATTCAATTTCTTCACTGGTGTTAGAAATATTTACATTTTGCATTTAAAAAATGTATTCTTGAACAGGCATTTGTGGTGGGGCATGACTGGGGTGCAACAATTGCTTGGGACCTTTGCCTCTTCAGACCAGATAGAGTCAAAGCACTTGTTAACTTAGGGGTCCCATACCGGCCACGCTCAATCGAATTCAAACCTACTGAGTTCATGTCCACAAAATTTGGAGAAGGATTCTACATTTCTCAATTTCAGGTAAAAAATGCCAAGAACTGTTTTTCGTTATGTACAAAAAAATATTTATCAATTCTGTTAGCGACGTTAGAATAATAGTTACATGATTAAATTCACTCTTTACTATTAATTTAAGCTTTTGGGGTGACCGGTACAATATAAAGCATCATGTAAAATTGTTGGCTTTTACAATATTGCAGGAGCTAGGAAGAGCAGAAAAATCATTTTCTGCATATGACTGTTTAACAGTGTTGAAGAAATTTTTATTGGTCAATGGTCCAGAACATCTAGCGGCTCCTCCTGGTGTTGAGATCATAGATTTTCTTGAAACCCCATCTTCTTTGCCTCCATGGATTACTGAGGAAGAGCTTCAACTTTGTGCTAACAAGTTCCAAAAATCAGGTTTCACTGGGGGCTTAAACTACTACCGTGTCATGGACTTGTAAGTTCACATTCAATCTTAGTTTCAAATCACATAACAACAACAATAACCAAGTCTTAGTACTAAAATTTTGGAATCAGTTATGAATTCTTAACTAATTAGTCACAGCGAGTCATATGTATTCTTTTTTATCATTCTATTCTATCTGAAGTCATTCGTTAACAAAATAAAAATACGCCATTATATATCAATCTTATGGCTAAGAGCTTTTGCTTGTGTTGCTAAATTGTGATGCCATAAATGTAGGAACTGGGAGCTTCTTGGACCATGGCAAAGAGCCAAAATCACAGTTCCAACAAAATTTATAGTTGGGAACAAGGATCTTGGATTTCATTCATTTGGGATCAAGGATTATGTAGAGGGAGAGGAATTTAAAACCCTTGTGCCTGACCTTAAAGTGGTCATCATTGACGGGCACCATTATATCCAGCAGGAGAAAGCCGAACAAGTTACTAATGAAATCCTATCCTTTTTCAATGACAAGTCTCTTGCTTAATCAATAATTTATTTGTATGTCACAAACTGAGGAAAATCTTAAGTAATAGATAGTGATACTATTTTTTGTTAAGGTTGGGACTTGGTGAATGTGTTGACATGTACTGTGTTTTGTTCCTATATTATATAATATGTGCTAATGACTCCATTTTTAATGGCAAAGGCCTGCAATTTTTTTGTGACTAATGACTGGCTCTATGCACAAAAATTGTGTTATGACGATTACTCAGTGGAGGTTGGCAAATTACAGTGAAGTATATAACTATATACTAATAGATGTGCTTACCACCTAGCTGCTATGAGTGTCCAAATTTGATCTCTTTTTTGTATCTTCCAGCATTGTCCGGAATCTATGTATTGTGATTATTTATAAGACAACCAACAAATCTCTACTTGTATAATTGTATATAATACGTACTTTTAAAATAAAATTTTTTTAAAAAAAAAAAAAAAGTGTTATGGTGATTTGAACAAAAATATTCATTGAGGCTATAAAAAGCCCATACTGGTATTTAATATTTCTGGATTTTGGGCCCATGTGTACGTGGATTGAATTTTCATGGCACAAAAGAAGCCAATAGTTGGCTTTGGAAATTTGTGATTGGTCAATGAATACACCATGAATATGATAAATTATGCATGAGAAGCCAAAAAGAGTATATATCATTAAATTGAAAGGATATGCCAAGAGCTAAAATGTTTTTTTTTTTTTTTTTTTTTTTTTGGAGAAAGCGAAGAGCTAAATGTAGTTGCTAATTGGCGATTTCTATAATTTCTTATAGAATTCATCTTTCATACACCACCAGTGAGTGTGAGGGAAAAATTAACCGAATAAATACCTATTATAGGAGAGAGTAAAATTGGCATATTGCCCACAATTTATATGCTAAATAACCATGAAAGTTTACTACACCAGTGATGGCCTGATTTCTTAAAGAGATCATATTTACTGCACCAGTAATGGAAATGGGTTTTAATTTATTTGGCCTATTTTAATTTCGTGTTCAGTCTCATACATTTCTTTCTTTAATATATGAATTCAAGGTTGACCATCAATGATCAACAATATATGTGAACACTTGCATTATAAATGAGTAACTAAATAAACATGAAAGTGTAAGTGGCCTTCAATGCGTCTCAGCAGACCAGTTTTCTTCCCCTTACTTGTTTTCTTGTAAAATTATATGAAACTATTTAATGGGACATTTCCAAATTATCCCATTACTAATAAATTGATAGGATTTCATTTGACTCAATGGTCTAATTTTTTTTCCCAAAAAGTAATATTTGCACCAAGCAAAGGTATCATAAATCTACCCTTTTTTAAGTTTAATGACACCAATCTATTTTGAAGTTTTAAAACATAATGTCAAGGGCTTATAACTAAATTGGTACATCTCTATGCACAAAATACTTTGAAGTCTAAGGGATAAAGAGTTCAAGTTATGGGATTAACAGTATATTATAACTATCTAAAAAATAAGTTTAAAACATAATGGCAAAACTTAAATACATTTCTTTAAATATTGTAATTAGATTTTCTAATTAAACTCAAATATGTAATTATATAGATTGATAAACAATACAAATTTTTTATTATTATAATTTGATAATTATAACGAGATAGTTGAGATTTGAATCATAGATATCTTCGATAAAAACATATAAATATGTCAATCAGTTGATCTTCAAGACTCTTAGTTGTATGATTTAATTTAATTGTCGTTATAAACCAATTTGATAGCTGATATCAATTTAATCAACACAGCAAACATCAATTGAGAAATTGTAAATAAGTTTTTATACATAACATAAATTCAAGCATCTCTTTCGTATCAACATGACAACATCCCCTATAAAAATATTGAGAGAGACAACCAAAAATTATAGTACAACCAAAAAAACTATGATGATCTCATTGGTCTCTTTGTAGTCATGGCATGTCAAGAAGATTTTTGAATCACTTCATGATGATAAACCAAACAAGATCCGCAGTACTACCAAATAAACAAGAAACCCACAAGCATGGGCTTTGTTTTCTTTCCAAGTTCTGATGAGAAACCAAAAATCTGCAGAAAGTGGCAGTGCCCAAAAGTGAAGGTTAGGTTAAAACCAAAAACCAAAGCTCAATGCAAAGACAAAAAAGCCTCCTAGACTTTGCTGCCAGTGTGGGTCCCACCCATTAAGCCATTATCAATTGGGTCCCATCCATGTCATAGGTGACATCAAAAACCAATGGAACTGATCCCCACACACACACACATCTTAACCCCATTGGGAATCAGTTCCAATAGTTTGATTCTAAAGCTAAATTTGGGACCCACCTTCCATACCCACAAGTTTAATCACATATAAAGAGTCAAGACAAATCCCCACTAATCATTTGATCATGACCACACACGTGTCATTTAAGCCTTATCTATGGCCCACTTTTTTTCTTCTTCTATTTTTTTTGTCTACTTTTCAACGAGCTAAACCAAAAAACTTCCCCTTGATTAAAACTATATATTAGTAAATTTATTATACATTGATTACCGGATAATCAGTATATAAATTGGGTTTCGTACAGTTGGCAATTTCACCTATTATTTGTTAATTAATATTATGAATTGGTTGAATTAAAAACCCATTTATATTTTTCAAAATAATTTACATAGTTTATATATATTCATATAAAATCAGAATTTTAAATTGTAGGTGGATTGTATTTTGGTTTTTATGCAGGGTCTAATGCCGGCGGGGCCTTTCCCATTGGCCATTGGCCCCATAAAATTTTAATTATTATTACTAATTATTAATTTTTAATTCTAGGCTTTTGCGTACAAGACTCACTCAACCAACAGACAATATGTTTAAGCTAATTGATCTAGGCACTCCTATCATGGCAAACATTTAAAAATAAAAAATAAAATGGCACTGATGTACTATCATAGCATACTTTTTTTTTTGCTGAGAATACAAGTACAAACTTAATCAATTGTAGAAGATAGCTCATATGGAGATTTAAGAGTACACGAATGCTCGAAAGTTGAACAATTATTGTAGCTCTTTTCCACAAGGACCACAACTAATTCACAAAACCACTCATTTAGCCATTGAATTCTTCTACTCTGCATATTCTTTAAAACATTAAAAAAATTATATTACAAAAAAACATCTTTTGGCAATCTTCCTTAGTCTTTTATCACTTTAAACACATATGAGAGTTCTTTTGATAATCTAAATAGACCTGGTGGAGGGGGGTCTTTCGTGATTTTAATGGGTTTTGGTTAAAAGATTTTTCTATTCAGCTAGAAACAACTACCAATAACATAGCAGAATTAAAAGTTGTTGTTTTTGGTTTAAATCTGGCTTGGAATCTGGGTTTAAACATATTAATTTACAAACTTGGTTATGCAATAGCTAACACATGATAGTGCTTATGCGCCATAACTTTATGTTTTAATTAATGATTGCAGGTCTCTTATCACTCGTGAATGGATCGTCCTTCCTACTCACATATACCGGGACCGGGAGGCTAATGGAGTGATTGATGGACTAGCTAAAAGGGGAAGGTTGCAAATGAATAGAATTTTTGTATATGAGTCTTACCCGAGTTTGTGTATGAAAAGTATCTTAGGGATGTTTGTCAAATGGACACTCTAAAAGTGCTATGTAACAAATTATGTACTCTCCTAAACTGTCTGTTTGAATAAATAAAACTTTCCATTTGTACACAAAAATATATATATATATATATATATTTATGTAACTATTGTTTAAGAATATTGTTTTCTGAAATTGTAACTCAAAATGTTGTTTTGAGAGAACTGGGAACATCAAAATTGCATTTTCTAAAAGTGTTTTATATTTTTAGTTTAAGAAAAATAGACAATCGAAAATTGTGGGGACTATGGCCCAAAATAATGTATTGGGTTTTGGGCCTTATCTGAGAACACTAACAAGTCCGAGAAGAGAAACATGACTTAGGTGATTTATTTTACAAGCCTTATCATTGGGAGACAAAGAGGGGAACTCCTCCTCGGACACGGCAGATCCAAACCAAGTGTATATTCCAGTAGTTGAAGCACGCTCCCAGAACACATGAAAGAGAAGATAACTCGAAATATATAAGGAAAGGCTGCCACTACCACATTAAATGCACTACAACTACTTTTCTGGCCGCATTAATGTGGAGAAGACCCCTGAACAGTGTTGCCTTGGCTGCCGCAACTTACAAAAGACTGAAAAAGGTGTCTAATGTGATGGGTGCTCAAATGGAGGTCCAGGTGATCAACAAGTGTAAGGTCCAGATGATCAGGAAAAGCCTATATAATGTAGAAAAGCCCCCACGAAGAGGGGAGAGTGGAAAAAGGAGAAGAGAATACTGTAGCATGTAAAAGAATCCTAATGTGGTGATCTGTGTTTATAAGTAAAATTCTAGTCTCCTCAGATGGAAAGTCCTTTGATTATAATAGCTTTTATTCTTATCTGATTGTTTCTTAAACTCATGCAAGCCTTTGCACAACTCTCCTAAACCTAGTTCTTTGTCCCATACTCTACAAAATTCATTGTATTGGGCCTTTTGGATCAGAATTCCATACAGTTCGGGCTTGGGCTCCAAACTTTGTCCATACAAAAATATTTTAATTGTAATTTTTCTCTATTAATTTTTGAAATAAAAAATTAGAGAAATTATTTGCTAAAAAACAAAATCAAACATTCCTATGGTGTTGTAGACTTATAGTGATGTTTGGTTGTTTTCTCAACCGTCATAATTATACTACTGGGCAATAATCGACAACGATTTGTGAGACTGAAGATTATGATTTTAATTACAACGTATCCACTACATAGTCTACACTTGAGAAAATTAATCAGAACCCTTTTTTTTTTTTGAGCAGCAGAACCCAAATAAATTAAAGCATAAATAAACAATTATATTATTTATAATTTCTTAAAACTTTTGATAGTTGAGTTTTAATAGTAAGGGAACCCGTGAACCTTATTCTTTGGCAATATGAGAAAATTAAGGGTCTGTTTGATATCCGTTTATTTTACTGAAACTGAAAATTTTTTTGTGAAAGTACTATAAATAAAGATAAATGTTAGTTAAAATAGCATAGAGGAAACTATGAATAGTACCAAAAAATACAGTGGGACCCATGAATAGTAGCAAAAATAAGCTAAATAATAAAATAAATTGGCAAAAAATAAGTTAGCTAAACAGACACTGAGCCTCCATTTGGGAAGCGCATTTTGTGCGTTTCCCAACGGAAGCATTTTTTCCTATGGGTCCTATGCAGTGTTCACGAGACCCACAAGTACCATATTCAATAACTTTTTCTTTAAAACTAGGTCTCACGGTATTATTCACACATTCAAAAATTATTTTGCTATAGTGTTTTCAGCAATAAACGGTATCGAACAGACCAGTGTGAAAGTTAAAATAGATGAATTATTTTATATAGGGTAAGGTTTGAGTCCAGTGCCCAGTTGCACTAAACCCGTTAAGATAATGACATGTGTCCACTTTTAGACACGTGTCACTATCTCAATGAGTCCAACACACTGGATGCACTGGACTTAAGTCTCACCCTTTTATATAATAGTTATTTATTTTTTTGGTCAAACTCTATTATGGATTTTTTACCACATTTTTCATAGTGCCTTATCTATTCATAGTTCCTATTTGGAGAGAGTTGAAAATGCACTAATCACCATAATTGTTAGGCCAAGTGGTACTTCCTCGGATTCTCAACAACAAAAAGTGGTACCTCCTCTTGCACTAAATGCATAGGGTACGGGGGGCATTGTAGTGTAGTCATTTTTTTCCATAAAAAAGCACTAAATCTTTACTATATAAAAGAGGATTTTCACCACCGCCCACCTTTGACATGATAGTCACTCCACAATTATAACTGTATAAGTGTTTGTGGGGTGTAGGGAACAAGGGTCGGGTTCAAGTCTCCAGGAGGGAGTTTTATACACATATACACTTAGATTAAGTTAGAGTATAATTTATATATTGTATAAAAAATAAAAAGAAAGAGGATTTCCCTCTTTGAACTAGACTTTTATGTAATTCAAAAATACCCTCATTAATGAAGGGTAAATTCTTTTAGAAATAGGGTCATAAATGTCAAATAACAAATTTCATTTTGAATTAAAAATAAAACTCCTAAAATTTAGAATTTTTCCCTTTACGTTCATTTTTTTATTCCCTAAATTTAGCATTTTTTATTCATTTTTCATCGAATAAAAGTAAAACATCCCAATTTAAAAAATAAAAAACTAAGAGAACTTCTAAAATTTAACCTTATTTCTTCTTACGTTCATCTTGTTTTTCGAACACACGTTCAAAAAAAAATTACAATTATTGCTTCTCTCTAAAGTTTATTCTTTTTATTTGTTTAAAAAATAAAAAATATATATTTCTAAATTATAACAGATTCAAATTATTAACCTTTACCCCAAAAAAATAGAAGAGTCTCTAAGTACGCACAACGCGCATGCATAGAGGCTAGTAAATATATACCCTTTTATTTTAAATACAAAAATAGTATTTTAATATTATTAAATCTTTGTAATACAGTTTCATTTTAAGTAAATTGTTTTAATAATTTTAATGTTCTTATAATGAATATGGCAAAAATATGCAACTTGTAATAAATTAATAATTACATTGATTCACTTAGTGTAGGCATTATGTATACAACTCAACTTTATTATAGTATTAAAACAAAAAATTATGAAAATTTGTTTAAAATAAGAGTAATATTACGTTCATAATATTTTCATGATAACTCTTAGATGACAGGTTGTTCCGGATAGATAAAAAAGTGATTTCCGTTGTAAACCCAAATTAAAACTAGTAATAGCTTACCACGTAAGATTTTTTTTTTCCAGAGAGTTTCAATCTATGGCGTCTGCTTCTAATAATAGCTCTTTATTTTCAGACCAAGACATCAATCGATTTTTGGTGCAGGCGGTGATCGAACCTCATATCTCTTATTTAACCATTAGAGACTTTACCAATTGAGCTAACATATCCTATTTAAATCCCATTTGATACCACTCCCCATCCATGTAAAACTAATCCATATTTTTTCACAAAAACTTATATTAATTCAAATGTACAAATTTCAATAATAATAAAAAAATTACCATGTTATAATAATTCAATTGTTCTTATATTTATTTAAAATGTAAACATGAAAAAAATGTATTGCATTAAAAAAAATTAAGTTAAGAAGTTATATATATATATATATATATATATAAACAATCAAGAATGAACAAATAAACAATTTGCACATCCTACCAAATGATAACCCGATAAGCTTTTTTTAGGAGTTGACACAAATATTAAAACTATCATCAATTGTATTCAACATATACACATAATTGTGCTTATTTTAAAATTCATCAATGCATTACATGCTTGTAAGATTTTATAAACCCAAATCATCATTATATTCATATTTTTAATTAAAAAAAATATACATTATTATATATCACTCGATATCAATTAGAACTTATATACAAGTTAAAATATATCACTATCATATATATATTTATTGAACTTTTTTACAGATCACATGGATTGGAAACTAAGTAAATACAAATTCGGATAAAATTTAGTTCTAAACTAGTTTGGCTTAATATCATCAAACCTACTATGTGGCAATTTACGAGACTATCAATTATGTGATTAAAACTACACACAAATGATCTCTTTAATCGTCACATAGTAGATTGGAGGACTAAACTTTTGCCTATAAAATTAAGTATCACTATCCTTTAAAAATGGATTAAGGTATTGTGCCAATTTAATTGCCTTATTGGAAGAACACCACTTGATATGTAATACTTAAACTACTAGAAGAAAAAAAATTAAATAAAAAAAGAAAAGAAAAAAGTTGGCCTAATATAGGAATGCTAATGCTACTCTATTTTACCAATGAGACAAGGAGGTGATGTTTTCCAACCTTTGAAAATAAAATTAAAAATAAAATAAAAAACTTATTTTGTCTTATATTATTAATACTTTAATAGTATTGTTTAAAAAATCATTTTTGTAGAGAATATTTTTTGATGCCTTGTTACTATCTCGCTATCTTTAATGTATAAGTTTTCAATACTATTCTCCACAATTTAAACTATAATAAACAAATAAAAAAATAATTATACGGCAAGCCTCATAACTGGTTTAGGTCTAATAAAAACTGAACAAACAAAACAAAAAAAAAAATCATTTTGATTAGTTTTATTTTAAATTAGCTAACATTAGTGTAAAATTTTCAAAATTCAAAATAAATTTTAGTGGGAATATGCACTTAAAAAAATTTTAAAAATAAAATATTTGAAAGAAGTAAATTTAAAGCTAGTTTTAAAAAATATATATAAATAAATAAGTTAAAGCTAGTTTTTAATAGAGTCTTCTTATCCCGGTTATTAGAACCAATAACGCTTTGAACAAAAAGCTGTCAAACCAAAAACAATTCAAATTAGTTATGTTGGCTCGCCAAACACACCATTTAGTCATTTACTTTTTAAATAAAGTAGATGACTGAGGGAAAAAATTGATGATTTTGTTTTCACCAAAATTTTGTTATGGTGAATTTTTAAACATCAACATTGATTACAAGTCTAAACTCCTAACAACATGGTATGTTCAAAATACATATATGTTGTTTTCTAAATGTTTTTCTGGTTCAATTTATTATGCATCCCTTATTTGAGAGAAATACTAAAAAAGATATTATCAAAAGACAAATTACCTATGATTGTAAATTATATTACTCCTATATACTATTTTTACACTTTATTAACAATCAGCAAAAATGTGTAATTATCAAATAATAGTAACAATGCCCTGAAAACTCAAATTTTTAATGAAAGGGTCTTGTTAAGGATTTTCTTAAGGGTACATGTAGTTGTAATGCATGCCTTTTCCTTTAATATATATATATATATATAGAGAGAGAGAGAGAGAGAGAGAGAGAGAGAGAGAGAGAGAGAGAGAGAGAGAGAGAGAGAGAGAGAGAGAGAGAGAGAGAGAGAGGACAGAGTTTTCTTTCAAATTAGATTAGATAAATCTTTTCCAACCTAGCACGTGACAAGTTATCATATAGTTCATTAGACTATCTATGAAAACTAAATCTAATAATTCATTAAATCATTTAAATAAGTCGTATCATTAAGTAGGTTATATGACTAAAATATACGTGAATATTAAATGATCAACTATTAGTTGTAACACATGCTCGTTTTTTATAGAAAATATATAAGGACAAAGTATTCCTCTAAACTAGATTAGGGGAATCTTCTTCAACTTATCATGTGATAGACTGTCATGCAATTCATAAGACTATCTATGAATATCAAATTACATGATTCATTGAATAATTTAAACAAGTAACATCTTAAGTAGGACATATGACTAAAATATACGTAAATAATTTTTTCTCTTGCCATGGGGTAGATCATAGGAAAACATTTTGGATTTTATACCATAGAGTTTCATAATTTGAATTTTACCCTTAAAGTTACATTATGTTTGCATTAGTAGCCCATTCGTTCATATTTAATGATGCTATAAAATTAAGTAGCGGCATTGTAAAGTGTCAGTTAAGAAATAGTTTTATGTCAAATCATTTTACTTATGTCAAATTTTTTACCAACTTTAGAATGTGTAGAGCTAATAAAGCTAAATTTTTTAGTTTCATTGGTCACTTTAATAATATTTTCAGTCACCTTATCAATTTAAACTAATTTTTTATTAGGTGAACCTCACAATATTAATGGCCCCATTATAAAATTCAAAGATCCAAATGTAGTTTGCACTTTAACAAAAAAGAAAAAAAGAAACAACATTTGGAATTTTAATTATCAAATGCTAAAAATCAAAAATTTCAAAAGTTTGTTGAGAATCAAGAATTTCAAAAGTTTGAAACATGTGTACCCGACTAAACTAATATACTATGTATATACATATATATTATTATATTTTGGGTTTCTGTAGACCGAATCTAGTTTGAATTTTAATCTTGTTGGCTTAACCAAAGTACAATGATTACGTTGGGTTGGATCCGAGTCTAGGTTTTGTGTCAGAAAAAAAAAATGCAAAAACGCAAAACCCCAAAACCCAAAAAAGAAGAAGTTCTCTGAAATCATTCATACGTAGGGGTGACCGTATGAGAGCAACAAATCTCGAAGGTTTTTTTTTTCACACACACAAAATCCATTGGCCAATCAAACCCCTTCGTTTTCATTTAACCTTAGCTATCACTTTCTCTCTTTTTCGCGAATCCCAAGGTTACATGTTTCTTTCTCTTTCTTTCATTCACGTCCTTCTGCACCACTCTGCAACTCTGTTGCAGCGACCATATTTATTAGGTTCCTTACACGTCATCACACCCCCCACCCCAATAACTTCAGGGCTCTGTTCCTCTGGTCCCTAGCAGGCTACCTTTTTTTTGGGTCAATATGTTTGTGTTTATTACTAACGTGGTTTTCTTCTTTATTTTTATTGCTTTTTTATTCATCTACTTCTTTCCTTTGGATTGTGCTAACGAGGTTGTTAGCATTTGAGGGATTTGGAAGTCACTCCATAATTATTGAATTTTGATTTGTCTTCTAAGAAACACATTGTCGGTTTAATGCTATATTTAATTTTAACAAATGAGAGTATTCAAATTTTTTTAAGTATTTGACTATTTTTTTTAGGTGTATGTAGTTTTTTTGTCCCACACACATCAGGTTATTATGAGAAGGAATCTTGTAAGAGTAGCTTTAAGACACCGATAAGAAGTTTTGAATCCAAGATCCCACGATAAGATAACAAGGTGTTCTTTTTTTAATATATAAAACATGCATAAATAAAATGAGGTTGCTATTATTATTTGTTATGCTTTTTATAAAAAAAAAAAAAAAAAAATTAGTGGGAAAATGCTATTTATACAAAATTTTGTAAGCAAATTGACAATATAGTCACCAAAATGATCTAAAATCTTGGTGAGTTAGGCTATGTTTGGTAACTCTACCTAGAATTCATTTTACAATATTTGATAAAGCTAAATGTATTTGCAATTTTTTTTGCCATATTTGGTATTTTTCCTTAAACAATAAAGTGGATTTTTCCTAAATAATGGACTTTTTATTTCTCATTTTCTAAAATTAAAATGAGACAAAGGATTTTTATTATGCCCGCTACTTTTTTTTTTTTGTTGTTGTTGTTGTTGTAAGATATGTGTAATCCACATGTACTAATGTACATTACAAGAAACACCTAATAAAGACTCTCTCCCTTTTATTTCTTTTTCCTTATATTTTCTCTCTGATTTGTCGGCTTAACCACCAAAGCCTAAAATCCACCCCACCCCGCCAAAGCCTAAAACATGACAAATTCCCCCATCCTCATTAATTGTTGCAAGCCCAAATCAACCCTAATCAACAATGACCCTAAACCCACAAGACCCAATCAACAACAATATCCACTGCTACCACACACCTCTATTCCCAACTATTTGGTTTTCTAATATTGGCTATTTCCATTTCAAAATTTGTGCTAGGATATTTGGAATTGGTTGTATTTATTTATTGTATGTTTGTCAAGATCTGCTTTGAAGATCTTGAAGAAATTAAAGACTAGAGCTTTCATTCAAGTTAAACCAAATTCGCTCAAAGAACAAATTTCACACGAGCTAGAGTGAATCTTGCTCAAGCAAAACTTTAAAACCTAAAAGTTCTTTTGTCTCTCACTCAGGTGAGATCATGTAAAATGTAAAAGGTTTCTTGTTTTTTCTTTTCTTTTTAAACCTACATATATAATTTACTCATTGCATGACTTTTCAATAGGGAGAAAGGTGGTCACACTAAGTGCAACACATAGAAAACCTTATGTTTTTTCTTTCGTGTGTCAAATTGGAAACCTAGATACAATCAACTCATCTTGTGATCTAAAAATAAAAAATAGTGATTATGAGGTTGTTTTGAAACCATACAAATTCTTTCTAGTGAGTTCATTACGATAGATGTTTCCTCTGTGTGGATGTGGCATTCATGGAGAAAATCATCATTAAAGGATTTCAAATTTTTAAGGATTACTTTAATTGAAAGGCAATTCCGATGTTTATAAGTATTACATAAAAAGTGTAGGCTACAAAACTTTTGTAAGTTTCAACTAATTGTAACAACTCCGTTATATTGTATTTTTTACAAAAATTTAATCCCCGGGATGGTTTTTTATTGGTCTTTTCACTTGTTACCATATCTTTTTGTTAATGGTTTACTGTTTTAGATTTTGTATTTGATTTTCATGGTTGATATATCTGTTTGTGCTAAAATCCCCAATAAACTTACTTGCAATAAATTCATTAATTTATGCAACTTTTAGTCTAAAATTGAATTTTCTCCAACAATAATCTCAATTTCAATGATGAAAGCCACCACCATCCATGGTGATTTTTGCAAGATTGTGTGTCGGGGGGGGGGGGGGGGGGGGTGGATTCATTGACTTGTAAGAGAGAAAAAAGATAAGGGAGATTTGGTTGGAGCAAGAAGAAGAGAGAGATTGGTGGGGAATAAGTGGTGGGGGCAAAAAGAGAGAAAAACAAAAGGGGATGGAGAAAAAGGTGTGGATGAACGAGTTGTGTGGGGGCGAAAATAAAAGAAAAAGGGGGAGTGGGGAAACAAATTTATGAACCAAAATTTGTAGGTGAAAAAAAAAAAAAAAAAAAACCATCAGAATTAAATTGAGTGCTGTGAAAAAAAATTGTAAGTAGGTTTCAAATGATTTTGTTGTTGTCCTGCTTAAATTCATGAGATATTTGTATATTGTAGATATGTTATGTAAAAATTGTGGATACTTGGTAGAGACATTTTATTAATTAGTTTAGTTTTTTTTATTATTATTTTTATTTAAGAAATCAGGGAAACTGTTAATTGGTTATAATGCTTTCTATTATAAAGTATTTTTGTACAAAATTATATAATTAAAAAGAAACTAATGTTTCCTCAAAAAAAAAAAAAAACTAATGTTTCTGGCTTGTTATTGGTGTTAGAAATTGCGTTTTTAGAAATTTATTCCTGCAAATTACTTTTTATATTGGATTTTTTTATATGCATTTGGAATAGAACTATGTGGATGTAAAATTAAATGTTTGTTTTTTAAAAAGTGAAATTTAGGAACCCATCATCTTGTCATTGACTAACAAACAAGAATGAATTTATGAAAAAATATATAACTAAAAACAATTATATTCAACATAATTACGTTTTAGGAAAAATTTATGCACTTTTAAAAAAAGAAAAATGCATTCTCCTATAATGAATTTGCCGTAAAGTTACCAAACACTGCTTAGCAATGATATATATATATATATATATCACCCTTGAAAAAATAAATATATCGCCCTTGAACTTTGAGGTGAGTGTATTTTTTTTCTTAGTCTTTGAATTTAAGCAGTTAGTTCCATGTAAATTGGGTTGCAACAAATTAAAAATTTTGTTAATGTTTTCATCAAAAACTAATGGATTTAATTATGTGATGTACACATGATTTCTATTACATTATCAATAAATTTAGAATACCGTTATTACCATTTGTGATTAAATCTGTTAAAATTTCATAAAAAATACAAATATAAATTTGCTTCAACAATTCTATAAATACACCCAATTTCACATCTTATTCAATTTATGATGAAACAATATCATTTTTATATAGGTTTATTATTGACACTACATAGAGAGTTAATGTATCAAGACACAATTAGGGGCTGTTTGGCCAAGGTTTTTTCATCATTCAATTTCCATAATTTATAACTCATCACTCATCACTCAATTTTTTACACTATTTATGGGCTCATACCTGTCAGCCGGTGTAGCTTTTTCTTCTTCTTTTTTTTTTTTTTTTTTTTTTCTTCAGTACCCAAACTCATCGAAGCTAAAAATAAAAATAAAAATAAAAAAAAACAACGAATTGAAGACCGAACCAACGAAAAAAAAAAAAAAACCAGAACTGAAGACCGAACAAGTGAAAAAAAAAAAAAAAAAAAGTCAAAATGTGGTCAAAAGTTGCGGCTGTAGGTCCCTCCATGTGTGTTTATTTACGGAAATGTCATTGAGTTATGAGTTATGGAAACTAAAAATAGCCTTTGGTTGTTTTCAGTTTCCATAACTCATAACTTAAAAATAGGAGAATTGAGTGATGGAAACAGAGTTATCGTTTGCCAAACAACCTTTTTGCTATGGGTCCCTCAATTTTTGAATTATGAATTATGAAAATTGAGAATTGAGTTATGAAAACTTGCAATCCAAACAGCCCTTTATTATTTTGAGAATACATAGCGGACTAAAGTTAATTGTTCAAAACTTCGCATCAAATTTTCAATTTCTCACTTTGAAGACATAGGGTACAAGTTCACGGGTACATTTTAATGGCCTAAATAATAACAAAACTAGCTCATTTCCTTTTGCAGTAAGACTGTTGAAATCCACTATTATACATTTCTACTATTACTTTATGCTGAATGATAGTGAATTAATGGACTGAGTACAAAAGGACCAGGATTAGGTACATAGAATTCATCAAAAAAAAAAGGATTAGGTACATAGAGGAATAGTTACTCCAAAAAAGAGAGAAAAAGTACATAGAATAGCAGTAATATATTAAATGAGGTTGACCGTTGATATGTTAAAATTTAAAGGACCACTAACATCCCTTCAAAAAAAGAAAAAAAAAAAGGACCACTAACACTAAAACATAAAAAGAAAAGGAATCACTAACGTTGGAAAAAAAAAAAAAAAAGGAAAAGAAAAAGAAAATAATAAAACAAAACATTTATAAATTTCTTTAAAACAAAAAAAAGTGATACTATTTGTGTTGAGTCTGTTGACTCAAAAAATGACATTATTGGCTAATAATTACCACTACTGCTAGAGTTATTTTGTGATTTTACTGGACGTTTAAAATTTAACAGTGAAAAAATATTGCCAGTTGTGAATATGAGTGTAGTAAAACCCAGCTTTGACAAGGGGTTTTTATTAGATGAATAATAATGCCATAGTCACAAATTTTTTTTATGATAGTTGAATTAACAAGTTTTTTTTTAAGTAGATTTCAGTTAGTTCAATCGGTAAAGTCTCTGATGGTTAACTAAAAGATCTGAGGTTCAATTTCCGCCTACACAAAAAACCAATTGATGTCTTAGTCTAATGATAAAGAGTTATCTCATCAGGAACGGACGCCATAGATTGAAACTCTCTAAAAAAATAAGTTTTTATTTGCTCTCATACTAACTAACCATTAACATTATTATTTTTTAATTTGCCAATAACAACATGTCATCTCAACAGCTGTGAAATTTTTTTGTAACTTTTAGATTGATTGTTCTATGAAATGTCCATGAAATTTTACTTTGTACAAGGGATTTTTTTTTGGGGGGGGGGGGGCGGTTGGTTTGTGGGAGTTGTCCAAATTTAAATCTTTTTCATATGGGGAGAATTGGAGAAATATTATCTCCATTTTTTTTTCTTGAAATAAAGACGGTTAGTTTCATGATAAAGATTTTTTTTTTTTTTTTTTTTTATTTATTTTCAAATTGATAATGTAATGTTAGAGAGAGAGAAGATCTGAATCTTGAATATTTTCAATAGAAATACCAAGAAATACTATATGAGACATAAGGCTTTTGGCTCATCATAACGATTTAGCAGTTCATAAATATAAGTATAAATATAAAGGTGAATGTAATGTAATATTATTTAAAACTAGCAAGTAACCCATGCAAACGCATTAGTGCATTTAAAATTAAACACAATTTTTATTTTAAATATATAAATATTTAGTCTAATTATTTTTTTGAAAAAATAGCATGTAACACATGCATAGGTATGAATACATTTAAAATTAAACACAATTTTTGTCATAAAAATATAAATAATTAGTCAAATTATTTTTTTTAAAAGCAAACTTAACTAGTCACATATTAAAATTCTTACCTAAATTTAATACTACTTATGATCATTTTTTTTTTCTAATTTTTAATAATATAGAACATATGGTGATCTTTGTTGTGTAGTGATTTTTATTGAGTATATGTGATTGATTGATTTTTAAATTTTTTATTTTATATTTCATTAATATTAGATTCTTAGTATTTTGCACTCATTAACTCACTTTGCACAAAAGATTAAAAAAACTTAAGTGGACACCTGACACAAACTTAAGTAGATAATTATGATGTGGTCCCCACATAAATTTAGACACATGACACAAAGTTGGGGGCAATTATGAATTCTCAGTAAGTAAGGGTTAACCACATGTATTTTTGGCAAAAAAAAAAAAAAAATCACATGTATTTTTCATATTTATTTTGTTCTATTTAAAATTATATTTTCTATTACCTCCTTAATTGACATTTTTTTTTTCTCACCGCTTCTCCTAATGTTTTATTATTATTATCATTATTATTTGTGTGTATGTTGTCCTCTCAACTTGAATTAACTCACTATTTTTCATTAGTGAAAGGAATGTGTACGATAAGTGGAATTTCCAAAGTCACCCATTCTATAACTTTTTTTTTTTTTTTTTTTGAGAAACCCATTCTATAACTATTGTAGTTGAAATTTTGATACGATCCAGCGTATTAGAGCCGATACGAAATGCTGTATTTTATATTTTAATAAAAAAGAAAGATCTTCCTAACTAAGCGTCATTTCTCATCCCCCTTCCCTTATATATGTGTGTGTGTGTGTTTCTCAAATAAAAAAGATATTCAGTGTTGTCGAGTCATCCCACATCGGTAAGGGTTTATCACTTGTTCCACGACATTAACTGCCGCATGTAGTTTTGGTGTTGACATATGAGTGTATTCCCTTATCTCATCCCCCTTCCTTATATATGTGTGTGTGTGTGTGTTTCTCAAATAAAAAAGATATTCAGTGTTGTCGAGTCATTACATATTGGTAAGGTATGATATTGAGAAGGGGTTTATCACTTGCTTCGCGACACTAACTGCCGCATGTAATTTTGGTGTAGGCGTGTAAGTGTATTCCCTTATCTTATCCCCTTCCCTTATATATGTGTGTGTGTTTCTCCAAAAAAAAAAAAAAAAAAACAAAACAAACAAACAAAAAAGCGTCGTTTAAATGCCTCTAAAAACTAGGGGTGGCAAAATCTGACACGACCCGTGAACTCGACACGACTAACTCGTTTATAAACAGGTCATGGATCGAGGCTAAATAGGTTCGGGTCATATTTGGGTCCACACGACTGACCCGTTTAATAAATGGGTCGTGTTCGGGTTCACACATGTGAACCCGTCTGACCTGTTTGACCCGTTTAAATAATAAATGCATTAAATTTTGTTATTATTACTTAATTTTTTTGTTGTAATTATATATTTATTACTATATTTATGGCCGTAATTGTATTTTAATTTTAGATATATAAAAATTTATAATAGATTATTTAGGTCATATATGACCTATTAATCAAACAGGTTATTAAATGGGTTATTTGTATTGACTTTTATATGACTTATTAATTAAACAGGTTAAACGTGTCGGGTTGGGTCAACCTGTTTAATAAACGAGTCGGGTTAGGGTTGAGGATTCTTGACACGTTTACTAAACAGGTCGGGTTCGGGTCAACTCATATAACAGAGTACTTATGGCTCGACACGACACGAACCCGACCCGCGAACACGAATGGACACCCCTACTAAAAACCGTTGTTTAGGCTAATGACCCAAACAATTAATCATGCCAACATTAAATGCATGGATTAGGAGAATGGCCGTTCTGCCTTCTGGTCTTTAGACTTTAGCCAATAAGATTTATTTTATTTTTATTTTTTGAGAAGGACAATAAGAATTTGATTAAAGGAGCTACTACTTTTTGGCAGCCAGTTCAGCATCTTATTGAATACATAATAAATAGAAAAGCAAACTAAACAAAAAATGCTGGTGGAATTTGCAACAACTCGTTTTTTCTCATTTTTTTTTTTTAAATTTTTTTAACTATATAAATAAATAAATAAAGTGTTTGTTAATACATGTCCGGTCTACATTAATTATTCATTTTAAAAAATTTTAATAAAAAATTAAAAAATTTGTAAAAAAAAGTGAGTTATTTTTTAATTTTTCCATAAAAATTTTTAAAAATAATTTATTAATTTATGTCTTACACGATAATAAATTCCATATATATATATATATATTAATTATGACTTCAAAAGTTTTTTTTTTTTTTTTTTTTTTGGGGCTGAATGTCTTCAAAAGTCTTACTACACAAATCATAGGACCCATCATCATCGACCATAATGACTCACATTACCTTTCGAGGTCCCATAGGCCAGAGGATGAGTCTGTTTAGCCACCATCATCAGAAAATGACCCTATTGATTTTATAACCAGTGCAAGCGTAATACTCCATGATAGTCAGAAGTTTTAAAACATAGAAACATTTTTTTGGACTATTCCATGCAATCCAAGAATACGTGTTGTTAACTCTTTGTATTGCATAATGCATAGCACGTCGTAATTGGTTGAAGCTTTCTCTCAATTAACAAAACATTACATTAACATAATTTTAACCTTTAAATATGAAATCATAATGATAACTATTTTGAGCATTTTCAATTAACAAACCCACCAAGCATGCGCTACTTTATGAGTAATATTGCTTTATAGTTTATACCCTCTAATTAGAAGTTTTCAAATGTTGAGATTTAAATATATTTTGTGTGTTAATCTTCTCCACTATTAGATATAAAGTAAAAACAAACAATTAAACCAACAAATATTATTTTTTTAAAAAATCATATTTTTTTAAAGGGTCATGTTAATGAGTGCCATTGAGGTAATTGTTAATAAACTGTATTAGGAAAGTTTTGACACTATTTTTATGAGAAATATAAAAAACTACCAACACAATTAATTGTTATATCATTTTTCCATAAAAATATTTCTAAAAATAGTTGCTAAACCAATGCTTTTAGAAAATTCATTAACATTTCTCTTTTTTAAAAATGGAATAGGATGCTTGTTTATTCACATACTAACAATTTTTTACAACACCAAGTTTATATACAACATAGAGATGTCATGTTCATGTCCAATTAAGTTCTTCCATACCAGCTTGCACCTTGAAGCATGCTTTTCTTACTAGCACGTGTTGTGCTAGTAAAATAATTTACTCATAAGTAATGTCAGGGACACACCCCTTCTTACATTCAAATCCACATTCTGCTTATATGTCAACTCCTGCCTGGATTTAAATACATTTACATGGGTTTATCACATGTACTTAAAAAAGTTGAAATTCAATTAAGAGTTGACAAATAAGCAATATGTGGATTACCTATTATTACTCAAATTAATATTTCCTTCCGTTCCCTTTTTCGATTTTGTTATAAAAATTAAAACCTTAATTGGTTGCATGTAGTTATAAATTACATTACAAACATAATATAAGTGGTTTCAACTAATATCAAATTTTGAATTTTAAAATAGTAAAATGCACTTTGTTTATAATTAAAAATACTTTTTGCAGTTTCCATATGTTTCTTTAACTTTGAGTAACATTGTAACAATATTATTTTTAGGAGGAACCTATGCTGCATTCATGATCATAATATATAAGTAAGAAAACAATTTAAAATATTATCTTTTTTTTATGGGATTTAAAATATTATCTAAATAGAAAGCAAAATGGGGTAGTTAATTATTTGTGCACATATCAAATTACTCCTCCTCTTTAATGTAAGTGGAAAATGATCCCACCTATAAAAAAAAAGTGGAAAATGATCCCATTGCTTTTCAAAAGGCTATGCCTATCATTCGAATTACAAACCCTACCTAGATACCTTTTCATTGTAACAATCTAAAAGAGTAGGGGGGAAAAAATCAAAAGAGGAAAGAATATATAAAAGTGACTATCTGAGTAGTGCCAATTAGTGGGTTAGGCGAGTACAGTGGGCAGTGTTTGATATACAATTCTAAAGAATATCCTCATCACATTATTGAAAAATTCCTTATATGATATTTTTTATATGGATTTTACTAACGTGTTCAACACAATAATATAACATTTTTGGAAAAAATTTTATCGAGAATTAAAAAATGAATTTGTTAATATGTGCCCTAAGGACATACATTAACCGGACCCTTTTTATATTTCGATTCTTAAGATGACTATGTTGCTAATAAATCCACTAGCAAGTAAGACAATCCCTACACTTCATTTCTATCTATTTTTCTTGTCATTTTCGTATGTAAACAATTTTCGAAGCATGCTTATGTTAGAATAATAATTAAATGATTAAATTCATACTTTTATGATAATTGAAGCTTTTGAACAACTAATCGTTTATCATATTATTAAAATAAGCAGTATATTCTATCTTTTACACACACGGAAAAAAGAAAAAGAAAAGAAGATTAAGTAGTATTAAATTTGAACTATGTTAAAAACTCATACTTTCATAACATGTTAAAATTTTGGGATTAGGAATAATTTATTAGTTCATAGATTTCTTTTAATGCTTAAAAATCCCTACACCCACCGTGACCATGTTTTTACTTCTTTAGCGTACAATTTTCAGTAATTTATGAATTCATCATTGTCCTCTACTTCATGTATTTAGTTTGTGAAGACTTTTTGAAAGAAAGATGTTTGTCCCTTATAGTGCATGGTCCTCAGTAAGTGCATTACCCTCTTCCATGGCAAAGGATGATGTTGACCACTACTCATACCATTATCAATTTATTAGTTCATAGATGATGTTTGGGATTAGGAACAATTTACTAGTTCATAGATTTCTTTTAATGCTTAAAAATCCCTGCACCCACCGTGACCATGTTTTTACTTCTTTAGCGTACAATTTTCAGTAATTTATGAATTCATCATTGTCCTCTACTTCATGTATTTAGTTTGTGAAGACTTTTTGAAAGAAAGATGTTTGTCCCTTATAGTGCATGGTCCTCAGTAAGTGCATTACCCTCTTCCATGGCAAAGGATGATGTTGACCACTACTCATACCATTATCAATTTATCCATAAAAAGGCTACAATTTTTTTCATAATGGTTTATTGTGATTCATGCATTATAAAAACTGACATTGATAATAGGTTCATATAAAATCGTTACTATTCCAACTTTCAATCTTAACCACTCAACCAATTATAAATAATGTCGTTAAAAAAATTAAAATTGTTATTTAACATTGCTTTATCTATAATTACCAAAATTATAGGGAAAGAAATAGAAATACATGAAAAAGACAGGATCTAGTGTATAAGAAAACAAATTATATTACTTGGAACAAAGAGACAAATATAGTGATATGAGCACCTACAGGTGCGCCTCTTTACATTAAAAAAAAAATCTAAAAGAATAGTATATATAATAATAATCAAGGGAAAATATCAAACAAGTAAAACAATAGTATATAAAAAAAAAATAAATATAAAATAAAATTGAACAGAAAGAAAAAAAATAAAGGAAAAAGATTAGAATGTGCTGTATATGGTGGATATTGCAGCAACCAAAGACAGACCTTCCATGCTCAAAGATGAGAGAGACAGCCAGAGGTTGAGAGAGAGAGAGAGAGAGAGAGATGGTGTATGGGTTTAAGAGAGGGTTTAGGTCTACCAACTGGTAGTTAGAGATAGAGCTCCTTAACCAAACACTTGTATCACCAGCAAAGAAGTTAGAGTAAGCTCAAGGAGAAGAAGAAGAAGAAGAAGAAGAAGAAGTAGAGGAAGAAGAAGAAGAAGAAGCAATAGCAACAAGCCAACAAGTCAAGTAAACAACCACCAAACTCTTACAAGAAAAAAAGAAAAAGAGAAGAAAAGAAAAAAAAGCAAACTCCAAAAAGAGAAAAATTCTATTTTAGAAAAAGGAGACAGAGATAGAGATAGAAAGAGAAAGTTATCATTCTTTTGAGTTTCTCACAGAAACTTTTAGAGAGAGATAGAGAGAGGTTTGTATTGTATATGTGTGAGTCTCACGTGGGGATTGATGGAGAATCATAGATGGGAGAATATATGATTAGAAAAAAAAAAGCTTTAAAGTGAAAAAAAAAAAAAAAAATTTCATAGCTCTTTTGAATTATCATCTTTCTTTTTATATTTTCCTCAAAGAACAGTTTTTTCTTTTCTGGGTCTCCTTTATTTTACCTTAACTGTTAGTTCTGTTATTGTTGCTGTTGATGTTGTATTATATGTATGTACGAAAAATTTGGATGAAAAGTGAGGCTTTGTGTTTTTGTATCTGAGAAGTCTTGGGATCGGAAAGTGTTTAGTTTGGAGAGGATTGTGTTCCTGCGGATCGGTTGGTGTCTCCAAGCTTTGCTGTTCCCCACAACTCCCACAACTGCTACGGGTTTCCAGGTCTTTTTTTATTCTCATTTCTCTGACTTTTTTTCCCTTCTTTCTTTCTCTCTAAAAACTGTATTTAAAAAAAAAAACCCATTATCTTAGGCTGCTGAGCTATAAATATTTCTGTAACTCTCTCTCTATTTAGTGCTGGATAAGATGGTGATGATGATATGGAAATGAATTTCATCCAGTTCTTATTATAGTTATTTTTCAACATATTCTGACTTGTTATAAAAGGTTATTGGTCTATCTTTTTATTCCTCTCTTTTTTGTTTTGTTTGTTTTTTTGATGCTTTCATTTTTTGCTTGTAAATTTACGTTTTTTCTTTGATTATATCTAGCTTATGTGTTTCAAAATCATGTTTTTCTTTTTAATGTTATGTTTCTTTCCCCTTTTGTTTGTTTCTGATATTTTTGGGGAGGTCATTATTGCTTATTTATGTAAGTGGGCGATGGTGAAATTTTCTAACTTGGTGAATAAGTGGGTTTTATGCAGTATTTGACTCACTTTCTTTTCAGATTGTTTTCAGGGTTTCCTTTAATCATTATGGAAGATAGGTCCTTGTTGATGTTTATACAGTAAAATTCTTTTAAAATACAAAACAATAAATTCTTATATTCATGAATATAATGTCATGCAAATGAAGATAGCTTCTTTGATTATTGGTTCTTTTACTTCTGACCCTTAAATTTATGGCTTTTGTCTACTGTTGAGTGTTGTGACCATGAACTTTTTGTCTTGCCAGTAATTAGTAAAATAGCTCCTGTTAATGATAATGGATAACAATTCATAATTCTATCTGCTTGTGATATATTGTTAATGAGTTTTTCCTCTTATATATAGATTGCATGAGATGTAATTAGAGAAAAAATTATGATATATGTAAATATATATATTTATATATATATATATATATATATATATGGTTTTCTATTGCGCAGTTTACCTTATACTTGTTTGTAGTAAGACTAAAATTTGAATACTGATGGATTTAAACTCAAAACTTCAGAGTGACATTGTTTATTAATTTATTTTGTACATATACCAAGAATTGTTTATAACATGAAGCTATTTGATTGGTTTTTTCAGATCCCCAGTGACCATGTAATTGAAATCAAATAAGCAAGTGGGAAAGTTTTGAGATTTGTAAAATATGGCGACTTTTTACACTAGTTCAAATAATCAAAGAGATTCTGCACCAATGCTTTATTTAAGGGAACATTTGCCTAGTTCATATGCAGAAGCACCAGTTATTCCTGGTAATATGATGATGTATATGAACTCTGGGCCATATTCAGATGCTTTGGCTGGGAATTCTCAGCAGCAAAACAATTGCATGGAAATTCCATCATTGGGTGCTTCAAATTCCACCCCGCAGCAGCAAGAAATCATGTCAAATCTTGGTGGGTCGCACATTGCGGAACATGATTTCAATGCATGGAGGGAGGCTAGAAATGAGATGCTAGTTACACACCCAATGGGAGGTGCTGCTAGCATTCTTCATAGTGGACAAAACTTGCAGGGTCAGGGATTATCCCTCAGCCTTGGTACACAAATGCCATCAGGAATTCAAATGTCATCTATCCCATACCGGAATCCTAATCCAGGATTTGCTTCATTCTTGAGTCCTAATTCATCAATTTCAGGTGATAGTGCTGACAGGAATGGCTCTTCTAGAGATGAGCAATTGAGAAATGCTGAATACTTGCCACCTGGTTTCCCTGGAGGCAATCAAGATTTAAATAAAGGGGATTCATCTCCGTATGGGATGCCGAGCATAGTGAGAAACGTTCCCAATTCCAAATATCTCAAGGTAGCACAACAACTGCTTGATGAAGTAGTTAATGTCCGCAAAGCTCTAAAGCAGGCTGATATGAAAAATGAAAGCACACATGAAAAGAATTCCAAGGAGGGTGATGGGGGATCAAAAAATGAAAATGCGTTGCCACCAAGTGGAGTGTCTTCAAACCCTCAAGAATCAGCTGGGAACACTCTGTGTGAGCTTTCTCATGCTGAAAAACAAGATTTGCAGAACAAATTGACAAAATTATTGTCCATGTCAGATGAGGTAAGACCAATACGTTAGTTTTCTATGTCTTTTTAGATAATCATATTTTCTGTCTTACTTATTGGTCATTTGACCATGAAGTGGACTATTTTTATAGTATTAAAAACTGGTTGCAAATTTAGTGATCCTGATTTCAGATAATTTTTTGCTCTATTTGATTAGTATGTTGATCTATATATTTGTTCTGATTAAAATTGTGTTTGTGTGCACATGTGCATTTTTGTGAAAAGTTGAGATTGATTAGCACGTTGATTCTTCTTTCAAGTTACCATTATTGTTATGTGGCTTGAATTTCTTCCTAGAATACAAACTATTTCACGTGAATTTTTAGAAACATTTGAAAATTTTGGTGAATTCTTCCTTGTGGGGCTTTATTTTTTTCTTGTGATACAATGGTAATTACTTTACTAGTTATTCACTTCTGTCAACTTTCCACATTGCAGGCTTGTGAGTCATTAGGTACTTTAATTCCCAATGTGGCAAGTTGTTAATGGTGGATAATAAAGTAGTGTCAATGGTGGGCCCATAGGAGAATCGATAATAACTTGCCAAATCAGGAGTTGTGATATTTATTGTGAAAATTATTGTGTTTGTAGCATTGCCCATTATTATTGGTGTTCAATGGAATCATATAATACAAAAGGCTAAAAATAATTAAGAACCAATTTGAAGTTTATTCTAAATTGACTATGGGGTGAAGAAATTAGTGTAGTGCTACTTGACATTTATTTATGCATCTAATATTTACTAGTACTGAATTAGTTTTGGGGAGTCTCAGGTTCTCCCTAAGATGATAGATGATCAATGCAAGATGATTTACTCCCAACATCATTGAGTGTTAATTGCGAGGATGTCTATGGTAAGAGAAGACTGGTTACATAATAATTTGCTTCTAATTCATTAATAAAGTGGCTAAAAGAGAGGCTTGAGTTTGTTAAGAAATCACACTTTGGTTGCGTGTGTGCTCGATTTTGGATATATGTATTTGTTAGGCTTCTTCACATACTAGTTTAAGCTTTTGGGTTTGATGGTTTAACATGGTATTGGAGCTCGATTTTTTTGTTATTGCATTCCATGTGCCTGGCCCCTTTGTCTTGGCTTTGGTTTTGGTTGGGTGATTGCACTCATTTATCTTGGTTTCATTTTTATTAAGCTTGAACATGGGGGGATTGTGCTTGGTTATGGGCATATGTATTTGTTGGGGCTCTCCACTTATTAGCTTATACTTTTGGGGTTACCAAGCTTGTTTATTGTTGTTTCAGTTTCAATTGGTTCATTGGGTCTTTGTTCCGGTTTTTGTTGGTCCCGGATGAGAGTGAGGGTGTTAAGGTTGCAGGATCAAGTCTGGGAATCGGTCTCTACAAAAAAGGGGAGGGAGTAAGGCTGCCCTATTAGCTCTCCTAGACACCCCAAAAGTGGGAGCTTTGTGCATTGGGAATGACCTTTTGCATTGGATGTTTTAACAGAGTTGGTTCATTATCCTTTTCTTTTCTGACTGGGTTTCAGGTCTCTTGATGTTGGAAAGTTCATGGATTAGTTTTTTTTCACTGTTTCTGATTAAACTAAGTGATTATTTTTCATTTTATGTGTATTGAGTAAAAGAGATTATCAGCTTACTCTTTTTTCAAAAAAGAAAAAATGTTTCACTGTTTTGCAGACTGCATTTAATTTGCTTACTCTTAATTATTATTATTATGGTGGGCCATGTTTGGTGTCATTACTGAACCTTGTTGCCGTTATGTTGTATCTAATAACTTACTTTAGCCTCCCACACACACACACGTTAAAAAAAGATCTCCTATTAAAAAATGCTGCATCGAATACATGAAAGTTATGCACTGTAGAGTCTTTACTCCTTTTGAACCTTTAAATAATAAATACTATCTCATTTGTGATTTGACTCTCTTTTCCTTTGTACCTTTGTGCTTGTCGTTCTGTCTGAGATGGATCTATGTCATTAAAGTAGGAGTTCATCTACTTTTTTGGTCTGCTCTCTTTGTTCATCTACTTTTTTGGTCTGCTCTCTTTGTTTTCGTAATCTGTCTGTTATATAATATAATGCCTATATACCAACCATTATTGCTGTATTATGATACAACTTCTGTGCAGGCTATATGATGCATTCCCATGGTTTTATCCCCCCGTCTCTACAATATTCTAAGGAGTTGAGAACGTCTTTTTTTTTTTTTTTTTTTTTTTTTCCACAGGGTCTAATGTTCATCACTTTATTGTCACAGGTTGATAGAAGGTACAAACAGTATTATCATCAGATGCAGATTGTGGTGTCATCATTTGATGTGATTGCAGGATGTGGGGCAGCTAAACCATATACAGCACTTGCTCTCCAGACTATCTCCCGCCACTTTAGGTGCTTGCGTGATGCAATCACTGGTCAAATTCGAGCAACTCGTAAAAGCCTTGGGGAGCAAGATACTTCTGGAAGCAGTAGAGGAGTTGGAATAACTCGCCTCCGATATGTGGACCAGCATCTCAAGCAACAAAGGGCTCTTCAGCAGCTTGGTATGATGCAGCAACATGCATGGAGGCCACAAAGGGGACTGCCTGAAAGTTCCGTTTCAATTCTTCGTGCTTGGCTGTTTGAGCATTTCCTTCATCCGTAAACCCTCTCACATAACAGTCCCCCCTTTCATAGTTTCAATTCTTCTTTCAAGATACCTTAGTGCATTATTTAAAGTAGTTTCTTACTTTGTTGTTTGCCAGATATCCAAAGGATTCTGATAAGATCATGCTAGCAAGGCAGACAGGCTTGACTAGAAGTCAGGTAAAAAAACATCTAATTTTGTTATTTTCTGGGGTCGAATATGAGGTGATTTTGTGTTCTTAAGTAAGGAAAATTGGAAAGTCCTTCATTCTTTCAAAATTTTGATACACATTCCATTTGAAAATTGTAGCCTATAAAAAAAGGACTCAGTTGGGAGATTATGGTGGTAAAAGTTGAGAAGTCACTGGTAGGTTACTAAGGACATTAAGAATTTACAGAAACAGTTGAAGAATAAACTCAATTCTGGTAGAGCTTCATTAGAGAAGAAAAATAACATATATTTTCAATTCTGCTTTTAATAGTAACAAAAGCAATGGCTATATGTAGAAAACACATCGCCGATTTTTTTACTGGGAACATGACTTTGGGTACAGTGGTGGAAAATTTTGAATTACCTTCACTAAGTAGTTGGGATATGGTTATATTAATTCATTCAAAGAGATGATCTTTGTGATAAGATGTTTAGTATTGATTACAAGTGTTGAAATCAGGCTAAGAATGCTATTAGTGATCTAAAAGTAACTGGAGAACTGTTATGTGCTCCTCTTTTATTGATTAATATATCCTGTGTCATAGTATTATGCATTGGTTATGTGTTCTATCTTTCTAAATTGGTGAAATATTTGAGCTGGCTTAGGTCTCGAACTGGTTTATAAATGCACGTGTGCGTCTCTGGAAGCCCATGGTAGAGGAGATGTACAAAGAAGAGACTGGAGATATGGAGATGGACTCTAATTCTTCATCAGAAAATGCAGTCAAGGCAACAAAAGGTGATAACAGGACTTCCGAGGAAAGAGGGGACGATTTGCAACAAAGTGCAAGTTCAACAGCCACTGAGAGATGTAGCACTGGTCAACTCATGGACTCCAAATCCAATCATGTTCCTGATGTAGAAATGGCAGGGTCCAGTGTAGTCAATTTCCATAATGGGAGTCGTGGAGAAGGTGAAAATGAATATGGGTTAGTGAAGCGAAGGGAGGAGCAAAGGCCTAATGTGGATGACTGTAGTCTCTTCCCTGATGCAATGATGCAGTCTGATGCAGCCAGTGAAAGGTTCATGGCAGCTGCATATCACATGTCTGAGTTGGGGAGGTTCGGGAGTGGAAGTGGAGTGTCTCTCACATTGGGGTTGCAGCACTGTGAGGATGGCAGCCTCCCCATGTCTAGTGGGAACCATCACAGTTTCATGTCGATGAGAGGGGATGAAATTTACAGTGCTGCAGCATCATCTGTAGGGCCCGAAACTGCTGATTTTGAATGCATGAATCCTGGTAACCAGCAACACAGGTTTAGTTCTTCCCATCTATTACATGATTTTGTAGTGTGAAAAATATTGATTGCGATTTTTGAATTATTGCATGCAAGAGGAACAGCAATTGCCAGGTTTTAGGATGTTCCTTTGAGAACATTAGTCCTGCTTGGAAATTGTAATAGAAAGATTGCAGTCCTCCAAATATGGAGACATAGACACGGTTGTAATATATCAATGAATTGATTGGAAGATTAGTATATTTGTAAAGATACATATTTTTTGTTTGATATGTGGAAGGAAAAATTGTACAATTTGTGCCTACGTCAGTTTGATGAACAAATATGTTATGAAATAAAAGATGAGTAGATGATTGTTAGTGTGATGTTGATAATGACCTCTAAAGATATTTTTTAGTGGAAAAATTCTAGTGCCACATCCAATTGTTGGGGAGATAAACACCTTGTGAAGTTTCCTTGAATAATTAATATAACATATAGAGATACATTTTAACCCAAAAGGCTTAAGCTCAATGGGTATGTGTTCAATTATATTATATTAATTATTCATTCTTCTAATCTTTATTCAATGTGAGACTTTAATGTGTGAGTCTCTGCCTCTCTGTGGGCTATGAATAAGTCCTACTCACCCCCCTTGTCTAATGGGTTTTTTCCTTCACTAGCACATCATCCATGGGCCTTCATGTGTCAACCCCGTTCTTGTTCCAATTGCAAAAGGAATTTCGATAACCACCATAGGCTCTGACACCACTTTTTGGGGAGATAAACACCTTGGTGAGTTTTCTTTGATACCACTTGTTAGGGGGATAAACATTTTGGGGAGTTTTCTTGAATAATTAATATAACATGTAGAGATACACTTTAATCCAAAAGGCCTAAACCCAATGGGTACGTACTCAATTATGTTATATTAATTACTCATTCTTCTAATCTTTATTCAATGTGGGACTTTACTTACACGTGTATACACAACACCAATTACACAACTTTATTCATAACTCGCCATATGGGCAAGTTGTAGACCCACCATCACCTCTTCACCAACTACAACTTGTCACATGGGCAAATTGTAGACAAAATTGTGTAATTGAGATTGGCACTAGAATTTCTCTTTTTATTATACTGGAGGAGTGGGCGACTCTGTTGTTGCTAGTACCTTTTAATGGCAACAGCAGCAAGACAATACTTTATTGGGTGACTCTGACAACCTTTTTTTCAATATAAGAACCACTCAGGTTTGTGCTTCGCACTAGATACTACTGGTTAGTGCTTTGTTGAAAGGAGCATTTCATGTTACGGTACGGCTATGATTATTCACGAGATGTTCCTTACTTAGATTCTTTGACTGGAAACATCTTCTCTTTTCTTAATTGGCCCAAAAATCCGAGGCTAATGCAGCAGGCGTGTCAAGGCCCCTCCTCCCCTTGATGGGTATGTAAATCACCGTAGAAGTAGCCTCGGAAGTCCGGAACTGTTGTGTTAAATTTCAATTAGGAAAGCCACAGGAGGGTTTTTGGTTAGCACAAGGATAATGATTATTATACAGTAATATTGTGCCATGCCGGCTGAAATGTTAGTGTTACCGCAAAGCAAAAAAAAAAAAAAAAGAATCCTCCTTTTGCAACTATTGACTAGGTGTATAATAAAAATGATGTCACCATCAATCTAAAAAGAAACTAAAAATAACTTGTCATCTCATCAAATTGTGAAAATTTCCTATTTCTAATTTTCTAGCATGCTTGATTGGACATTTTACCTAAAGACAGAAGTAAAGCTATGAATTGAACTTTGATGTCAACGCAAAACTATGCATAGTCATCAACCAATACATACGAATAGTCATCAACCAATACAGGCATATGAATAGTCATCAACCAATACAGGAGATACAATGCATTATAAACGTTTGAGCATTATAAACAGGACGGTTCATCTATCACTATCAAAGGGCTTCTTCAACCAAATTTCTTCTCATTAAACCCAAGGCAAAACGGTCTCCAGGCTCTATTAGATGACCTCTTTAGAGCTTCATATTTCAATTCATAATTGCCGATTTGGTTTATTTGAATTTTGAATTCAAAAGCCAGATTAAGAAAAACAAATTTCAATTCTCTCCATCTTTTAAATGCCCCCCCAACCCACTTTTGAGTCCTAAGAACGGAAGAAAAATTCACTATATTCTCAAATTAACCTATATCCCACTAGCTATTAAAAAAAAATACATATTGAACCCATGGGTGAGATGGTAGCTTAATTTGGGAATGCTGTAAATTTTTGTTGTCCTTAGCTCATTAATACTTCAAAAGGCAGGTCCTATCAAATAAATACATGGAATTCATGAAGAAGCAAGCATTAACGCAATAAAATTACTTTCCACTACTAGTAAGTTTCTGTTTTACTTATTTTTGGTGCTCCCTCCTAGTAACTTTTCTGGATGATGACCAAAATATTTTCAACATTTCAACACAATGGACATGGGCAATACAATGCCGAGGAGAAGTTTCTTCATTGTACCTTCATCATACTGATAGTGTTGTGATCGAAGCACTAATATACATATTTATCAACAAGCACAACTTGTACTAAATTTTGATGATTTTGACTTACCTGAAAATGCGAACAAACTTTTTAAGGGCAGATTGCCTAATAATGTCTACCTAAGAAACAATGAAATCAGCATGAAAACTCTAACCTTTGAGACAAAAGCTTTATATCTTCCTGCAATGACAGACTTTCCAAGAATGGATCACCACAATCCTTCACATCACAAGTCTTCATTTCAAATTCGCTATGTCCACAGTTCTCATTCCACTCAAACCACATCTTTGAAATCGACTCCTTTCTGAAGCATGTGTTGTGATCTTCCTCTTCAGGTGAATCAGCAGCAATCAATCTATAAGTGTATACTTTTCTCTTTTGACCTGGTCGGAATGCACGGCCTATTGCTTGGCGGCTTACTGATGGATTAAGATGAACATCCAAAATTAGGATGCGAGAAGCCCCCACTAGAGATATACCTTCCCCACAAGCTCTGATTGAACCAAAGAAGACTTTTGCATCACCAGAGCTATTAAAGCGTTCCATGGACCGCTCCCTGTACTCGGAATTTGAATCACCAGTTATCATAAAAATTTCTTTTTGAGGTCTCCAACCTTTTACCTTCATTGATAATCTCTCCAAGAGTTTCAGGGGCAATATGTATTGGCTAAAAACCAGCAGCTTCTCACCAGCCGATTCACATAGGCCCAACATATTAAGAAAGAACTTCACTTTTACTCCCTCTCTCACATTCATATTTCCTAACATTTCATCTATCTTCTCATCATCAACTAAACTTTTGTCTCCAGTTGATGGATATTTCTCCGAAAAATATTTCAACTGTGGATGCATATAGACAAGACTACCCAAAGAATTTCTTCTGAAGTAATCCAACCTCCTCAAATTTTCAACTTCAATTTTCTGTATTGCACTGAGATTGAGCATTACATTGAAATCAACAAGTCCAGGAAGCTCATCCAGGAAATCTCCTTTGTAGTAATGGAGGACTTGGCGAGTCATCTCACGGAGGTCTTGTATGACAGTTGCTTTCCTCTTGGAGTTTTCATCCTTCTGTTGCAGTGTGTGCTCCACTAAGTCAAAGAAAGCTAAGTCCATGCCAAGTTTTAAATTCTTCCTCACGCTTGTTACCTGTACTCTGCTCATAATGCGCCTAACAATATCTTGGGAAGCTTGCAATCTAAGAAACTTAGGACGAACAAGATTCAAAATGTTGAATACCTCTTTCACATGATTTTGATAAAGAGTACCTGAAAGAATGACTTTGAGAGGTGTTTGGATTCTTGAAAGTGAGTGAACCATATCAGTGTTCTCATTCCTTGGAGTATGACCTTCATCTAAGATAAGAATGGATGGGACCTTCAGAAGAATATCCTGACAATCAGTTGCCACCTTGCTAGTTCCACGGTCACAAACAATGGCAGAGAACTGCTTATATCCAAGAAATAGGATGCTCTTCTGAGCTACCCATTGTCTCAATACATCCAGCTGCTGAGATCGACTCTCTGCTTTTGAACCATAAAAATCAAGCAACGGAATGTCCTCAACTTGCCATATTTGGAACTCTTTCTTCCAGGTAGCCAGGATGCCTTTAGGTAGAATAACCAGTGGCCTAGCATGGGGATACCTGGCTAGGAAACTCTGAATGAAACTTATAACCAAAAATGTCTTTCCAGAGCCTGGAGCATGGGCCAAAATGCAGCCTCCTGGATTATTAGATAGCAGGTTGCTACAAAGAAAATTGAAGCCCTCCACTTGATGGGGTTTCATTTGCTTGCTATGCCTAGGATGAGCAAAAATCTCATTTGCCATCAGATCATCATCAGAAGATTTAACTCCAAGTGGTAAACTCTTATCTGACCCTATGCTGTTGTTACTCTGAGAATCACGCATGTAAGTTCGTGTAGTCCTTTTGCCCTGGATTTTGAGGCAGACAGGGTAAATAGAATTCTAAGAAGGGAGCAATTAGCAGAAATGGCATCAAAACTCGTAATATTTGGATCCAAGTAGATCATTAAATCAATGATTTTGAATAAATAACCAAGAAACTATCAATGGATCATGTATATCAAGAAAAATTCACAGTAATAGAAAGACCATTATTAAATAAAGCATTCAATTAGGAATCAATAGCAGCCTAGCCAAGAAATACACAAAGCTCAGAAACATTCACTTAAAGATAGCAACAACAAAATTGTACAACTTTAAGTCTTTACTGCAGGAATTTGTGACCTCAGCTCCCATTCCCACTCCAAAAATTAAACCAATTGCTGTTCCTGAGATATCAATATGTTAATCCAGGAGAATCTGTCTTAAATTATCGGAAAGCATTTCACTAGGTGAGGAGTCTAAATGTATTCTACTTTCAATTATGTGGCCATGTCAAATATTCCCATTAAAAGATGATATAGTTCCCCATTAGTTACATCTAAGCCCCAATATTCATGTCCGTTCAAAAATTCAGTTAATTTATTACATACCCAGCTTGAAGTATCCAAATGCAGATCCACTTGACGAACAACATATAATTGAACGGTTAAAACTAAAGAATAAAAAAATGTGAAAAAAATTTACAAGAAAAAAACCCATACCTTACTATATTGGAATTCAAATATGGATTCTATTGCTTTGTCAACAACTCCACAAATGCGACAAACATAACCAAGATCGTCCTTCAAGAAAAAAGAATGATCACATTCTTCCCCACCTTCTCTTGTGTGTTCATCAGTTGAAGGATCAACACCAATATCCTAGCATGAACTTGAACTAAATCAAAAATAACTTTGGAAGAATTGAAAATTTTCAGCAAAGATTCAATGATAGATGATTCTAATACAAAGAGTGAGATTTTCAAGTCACCGGCAAAGTTAAAAACCTTATACATCAAAAATAGAAATGCCACCTCAAAACCACAAGCAAAATAAGCAACAATGCCCATGTTTATTCTGCACTCCAAAGCATAATAAATGAGCTCATTGTTGGTATATAAGCATGAAATTCAGATGTAATCTTATGTAGTACAAAAGACTGGATACAAATATGGTGGAATACATGCATATCAGAAATAAGCTTAAGCTTAATCTATGATTTTTCAACTTGGATATGTTTATATGGCATGCATCCAATGTGCACCCCATTCATATTACTCACATAAAATATAAAAGGGTCTCCTTCAAGGAAGTATTCATGCTTTAGAAGATATGCGTTTGTGCAAGGTAGAAATGACTTAGAAGGACATGTAATATAGTAGGAATTTTGTCATTTTTCTTAATGAGATACATTTAAATTTTAACCATTAAGATTGCAGAAGACCTTCAAGATTAATGCATCTAATAAAATCAGCAACAAGCTGGTGTTGCCTTGCTTTTCTAATTATTTGTAATTCTTTTGAGTTTAGGAATTAATGGCAATTGTTATTGAATTTTTTTTTTTCAAAAGTACCACACACATCAAACCATATTTTTTCATTTATCCCTACAAAAACCACTACACTCTTCAAACTAAATCAAACTTCTGACTGTGACTAGTTCCAAAAAAAAAACTTTAATTCATTAACATATTCCCTTTATTTTCTGCAAGTGCTTGTTAATCAATAGTAGAACCTAAACTAGCATGTCAGAGTCATCCTCAAATAATAGTGCAACAACACCATAAATTCCCAAGCATTTGCAAGACTGCAAAGCAAAGCAAAGAAATAGGAGGCAGTCTTAGAGAAAATGGCAGCCACACTAGTCTATATGTTTTATGAAGCAAGATTAATGAATAAAATACAAGAAAACTTTATCATCATGTATATAAAATCAAATGCAAATACCTTGGAACATTCTAATGCGACTGCCATCTCATTCCACATATTAGCCAGACCATTGTCTTTAGCATTTGATTGAAGATTATATTCCTCTTCCTGATGAGAGTGGTAATTGTCTTCCTCAATCACCATATCCTCTCCTGAATCATAATATTTATCTTTATCTGTCCTGATATTGATTTCATCAGCCACATTTCTTACCCTTTCGCTTGGAGCTTTGATTTGCTTATCATCCAGCCTATCATCTACAGTATTAATTTCATAATTACTTTCTTTCTCCTGAAATAACTGGCGACTCTCTTCCTCAACTAGTACATCTTCTGCACCAAAGTTCCCATCTTTAATTATCCTCATATCAACTTTACCAATTATACCATCCACTTTTTCCCTTTCAGCCTTGCTCTTTAGAATATCCTGAACCAAAATATCATAATAACGCCAATTAATTTTAAAAAAAAAAAAAAAAAAAAAAAACAAGAATAATAGGGCAAAGGAAACTCAAAAGCAAGAAACACATCAGCCACATTTCTTACCCTTTTCCTTGGAGCTTTGATTTGCTTATCATCCAGCCTATCATCTACAGTATTAATTTCATAATTACTTTCTTTCTCCTGAATTAACTGGCGACTCTCTTCCTCAACTAGTACATCTTCTGCACCAAAGTTCCCATCTTTAATTATCCTCATATCAACTTTACCAATTATGCCATCCACTTTTTCCCTTACAGCCTTGCTCTTTAGAATATCCTGAACCAAAATACCATAATCACACCAATTAATATGAAGAAAAGAAAGAAAAAACAAGAATAATAGGGCAAAGGAAACTCAAAAGCAAGAATATTTTAGTTTTAGCATAATTAAGAAAGATCTTGATTCAACACAGGCATTCCACATAGTAAGTTACATAAGTCTTAGCACTTGCTATGAACACATCTTAAACAAGGTGACTTTTTGGCAGATAAGTTTAGGTTTAGAGCCCCTGCACTACTTTTTAAATATGTTTTAGCCAGCAATGGTTAGACAAAGGGACCATAGCTCCCCAGAAACTTATTAAAAAAAGTTATCAAAGCTAAAAAATGGAGGCAATCTTTACAGAAAATGGCAGCCACACTAGTCTATATGTTTTAAGAAGCAATATTAAAGAATAAATGACATAAAAACTCTTGAATATCATGAATAACAAGTCAAACACAGACAGTTTGGGATGTTCCAATGCAACTGTCATCTTCTTGCATATCAGCCATAATCCTTCAGCATCCATTTCAAGATTATGTTCCTCTTTCTGATGAGTTTGGTGAGTGTCTTCCTCAATCACCATATCATCTTCTGAGCCAACATATTTACCTGTATCTATCCTGATCAATTTCGTCAGCTACATTTCTCACCTCTTTGCTTGGAGCTTTGCTTTCTATATCTTCCAGCCTATGAGCTACAATATTAGTTTCATAATTACTTTCTTTTATCCTGAAATAACCAGAGACTGTCTTTCTCAACCACTCAATTTTCTGCATCAAAATTCCCACCTTAGAAGAATAATAGGGCAAAGGAAATGAAAAGCAAGAATATATTGGTTTGGCATAAGCAATGATCTTCCTAATTTAACACAGGCATCTGACATAGCAATTATTTCCGTCAATTTGCTTTGAACACGTTAAAATAACTCTTCTGCTGTTACGTTTAGACCCCCTGCACTATTTTTTGTATTTGGTCATTAGCCAACAATGGTTCACAAAGGAGGGTAGCAAAAAAGAGATCCCCAAACATTTGCCATAATGTAAACCAAAGTTATCAAAGGAAAGAAAATGGAGGCAATTTTTACAGAAAATGGAAGTGACACTAGTCTATATGTTTTAAGAAGCAAGATTAATGAATAAATGAAATGAAAACTCCTAATATAAAGATTAACCTCAAACGCAGATACCTCGAAACATTCTAACGTGACCGTCATCTTGCATATATTTGTCAGACCATTGTCTTCAGCATATGTTTGAAGATTATGTTCCTCTTTCTGATAAATTTGGTGATTGTCTTCCTCGATCTCCATATCATCTCCTGAGCCATCATATTTATCTTTATCTATCCTGATATCAACTTCATCAGCTGCATTTTGTACATCTTTGCTTTCTATATCTTCCAGGCTATGATCTACAGTATTAGGTTCATAATTACTTTCTTTTTCCTGAAACGACCAGTGACTGTCTTCCTCAACCTCTACATCATCTTCCACAACAAAATTACAACCTTTATCCCTCCTAATATCAGCTTCGCCAATCATGATTTCTACTTGCCCCTTTACATCTTCGCTCTTTAGAATATCCTGAATCAAAATATAATAATCATGCCAATTGATATGTGGCAAAGAAAAAGCTTAGAAGGAAAATGAACAATAAAGCAAAGGAAACTTAAATGCAAGAATATATTAGTTCAGCATATGTATTAAAGAATTTGCTAATTCAACACAGGCATTCCGCAGTTAGTTATATCAGTCTGTCAACTTGCTTTGAGCACATGCTGAACAAGATGACTCTTTAGCTGATAAGTTTAGGCATTTTTTTAGGTCATTAGCCAGCAATCGTTACACAAATGAAAGTAGCCTCACCCTATACTTAAAATAAAGTTCTACGGCCCTAGTGAAAGCTTGACATAGTCCCAGGTCTCTACTCTCTAGTACAACCACCTTGGTAGAGAGGCCCTTACAATATCTGCAGTGTCAGGCATGTAAGTATAAAGTTACATATGCAGGAAAAAACTTACAATGGAATCCTTCACGGAAGGCTCCAACGCAACCTTCGGACATATATTAGAATGCCTCCCATGTTCATCATCTTCATCATCTGAACTAAGATCTATTACAGGTGGAACTACTGAAAGGGCATCAATTAACATACAGTCATCCTCTAAATCAATGATATTTTCAAGTGCAAGATGAGTGGCCTTCTGAATCACCAGATTCATAGGCTCTTTACACTGGTTCTTTGGCACATCTGAAAATGTAAAAGGAAGCATAGGATTTTTTGCAATAACATGGTTCAGCAATCGTGACCTTCGTGCACAAAGGGCCTCTATTTCTTTTGTCACACTTCCAAACATATTTGTATCCAACATTTGCACCAAATTGGGACTGGCAAATGGTTCTGAATCATTAACAATTCTTGACGTGGACTTTTGTTTCTTCTGTTTGAACTTATCATGCTTAGTCACTGGATAAGATCTGCTAACATAATTTTCTACTTCAGAACTAACTTTCATTCTTTTGGACCCCTTGGAATGCAACTCTGTTTTCAACATAAAAATCATCCAAATTTTAAAATCTCAGCACTAAAAAAAGCAAACAAATAAAAGCATTTTGGAACCAACAAAGTTCATAAGAATTCATCATAACAAGTCCCAGTATATCATAAACAACAGAAACCAATGTCATAATAATTCTGGACCAACACAAACACCTTGGACATGAGTAGAAAGTTCCTAAAAGGCAAGTTTTATATACATGTCATAACAACAATTCAAAGAGAATTTCAAAGCACAGCAATGATTACAGATTTACAATGCAAATAAAATTTATTTGGTAAGTTACAACGTACATACTGCCAAAACAAATTTTGTGAAAATTGCAATTTCATAATTGTATTTGATGTGCTGCATCATCAAACATGTGCACAGAGCTACAAAGTTTCAAACTTATCCCACAAGATAATATACGAGCAAATTGCCAGGGCCAGCATAACAGTGGTAGAGCATGTTAATCATACAAAGGCTGACTAAATATAAGTATAATGATGATAAAGCCTTAAATTTCTCTAAACTCATGACCAATGAAAACCCATTAAGCTCCATTCATTTTAACGTGATATCTAGTTACAGAAAAATCTTCCTGTTAAGGGTTACTCTCAGAGGTCCTACACATCTTAAGTTTTTTAAAAAAAATATTTTTTTAAATATTTTTTATCATGCAGAAAATTATTTGATTAGTAAGTTACTCACACTCAGTGAGTATTGAACCCATGAACTCATTTTTCACTTATTCCAGGGGCTTTGAATTCACAGCTTCACTCTCCACATTCTTCTCAAAAAGAAAGTGTCATTTGAGCTAAAGCTCAATGGACAATAACTTCCTGAATTTTATAATGCCCTCTTGAGCTAGGATGCACAAACACGGATACAATACGGTGACACGAGTAATTTCTGAAAAATTATAACATGATATGACAGATATGACACAGGTACGATACAAATAGGGCATCTCAAATGAAGTATCCGTACATCCTAGCTCTTGAGTTAACCAAAAAAAAAAAAAAAGAGTCACAAATACTACATAAAGCTCCCCCTTTTATGGGGTCTGAAAGCAGTGATTGACAAAACAGTCTTTACCCAATTTTCTTTTGCAAAATTGTTTTCCTAGGAAACATTTTTCTTCAAGACAAACATAGCCTTAAACCAACTTCCTTTTACATGTACAAAATGGGAACATGCTTAAGAAAAAAAAAAGGAGGAAAGTGTGCACACACACAGTAGCTAGATAACATATAAAATGATTAAAGTAAAAAAAAAAAATTGCATGACCATAAATCCAAAATAAACAAAACTATAAGGAACCAACAATCTATTGCTATAATATAGCGATAAATCCAAATGGGTGGTGAAACTTGCCTGAAGATGGACTTGGGTATTCAATATCTGGATCCATGGCTCACTATTCACTAAATATTAAAAAAAAGAAAGAAAGAAAGAAAAAAAAAGTCATACAGTGATGTTTTAAATTCTTTCTTGGCGAGGAAGGAACGAAGAAGAAAATGCTTCAATCAAAGTATCTCATTTTTCACTTTTCCTTATACCTAAAGCATAGCTCTATCCCATTAGTAAAAAAAATTATTTCTTCAAAAACCAACAACCAAAAACAAAACAGAAATGGAAAACTTACAAGTTTCTCCCTTCTCTATTTTCTGAAGGAAGGTGACTGCTGGAGATTCTACACAGTGTCTCTTCAGTTTCTTTAAGGTCCGTACACTTTTAGGTAGACCCGTGTATTTGTCTCAAGAAGAAAAAAAAGAAAAAAGAAAAAGAGTACACCATCACAAACTTTGTCCCACAACTCTTTAGTTGCATAGCATTAATGGTGGAGAAAAAGTAATAAATATAGAAAGTTGTAAAAAGAATGTAACAAAGGTTATAGTTTTAAAATAATTCATCGAAGTGGACTCATTGGGTTTTTTTAAGAGAGAAAAAATTCATTTGCTATTGGTCGTCAAGGTGGGAAATTATTAGTGAATTTCAGTTTGGTCAACTAGTAAAGTATCTTGGTCAAAAGTATCTGTTGTTCAACTAGGTTTTTTTTAATAACTATAGTTCAACTAGTTGATGCTTGTTGTTTCCAACTAAATAACAACACATATTTTGGGTTTAAATCCACTCATCCTCTAACTACTAAATTATAGTTTTTTTTTTTCAAAAACAAAAATGGTGAAGGCTTTTGTCCCTTAATGAGAGATTTGAGGTTTGAATTCTAACTATACTAAAAATTGATTGATATTTTAGTTTGATGATATAAAGTAATTATCATGTAGTAAATGCTAAAAGTTGAACTCTATTATATTTATATAGATATAAAAAAATGCAAAATTATTAGTCATTAACTAGAGATTACCTACTAAACTAGTTATCGAAATTTCAATAAAAGCTATTGATTTTTGAACTTTCAGAATAATGATGTGACTTTTTTTTAAATGATATGGGAAAACTAGTATATCTTTTTATAAATACTATGCAAATAAACTACCAGAAGTAATCAAAAGCCAAAATTGAAACATACTTCCTCTATTTTAAGCTGCGTTTGGATTGCGCTGAAAACCAGCGTGTTTGCGTTTTTCAGCTTTTTTTTTTTTTTTTTTTTCACGTGTTTTTTAGATTTGCGGTTACTATTCATGTACTGTTCAATGAACAGTAACCGCAAATTTTGACTTTTCAAACTTTTTTCAGCCAATCAGTGCACATCGTGTACTGTTCACGGATCCACAAATTTCACTTTTCAGCAATTTTTTCATTAAAAATGGGTCCCACGGTACTATTCACACATTTAAAAATTATTTTGCTACAGTATTTTTCAGTTTTCAGTTTCAGTTTTCAGTTTTCAACGGTATCCAAACGAACCCTTAGTTTCAATTTGAAACTCCTAAATTTTAAGTAAATTTAAAAAGCAGTTCCCTCTATCTACCTTTCACACCTTCGATCAGTTAGTTTTTCCTTCCTAAAATCATCATCTAGCAGTTTCAATGTTATCTAATTTTTTTTTTTTTTTTTTGAGAAATGTTATCTAAAATTTAAACATACCGCACTTCAACAATTTAGAACTATATTATCTCTCTACTCATTCTCTTTTAATACTATATTCAATTTTGAACAGAATTTCAGCACGCAGTAACCTCTAAAAAAAGAAAAAGCAATTATGCAAACGGATAAGATTATATTAATTAAGTTATTAAAGGAAAGCAATGATTTATTTGTTTCACGGTAATTTTTCAATGAAATGATGAAATACATATACTGATATATATACAAATTATTAAATTTTACTCAAATATATCCTTATTGCCAACACAAAAAATTCATTCAATCTTTTTTTCCAGAAAGTTACATGTGCCCTTTAATTAGATATTGAAATTCATTGATGATATTAATTAAACCATTCGTCTTGGATTGAGTGGCAACCATTAGACTGTTATAGGTGGCGGCGGAGGTGGCCAGTGGGCGATAGGCAATGTCCGAAGGCAAAAGGCAACAGTGGATGAGGAAAACCAAATGCCAGCCCCACATAAGAGAAAAGTATTTTGTATCAAATTAAGGCATGAGGAAAACCATTTTAATGTTGACCAAAATCAAAGTGTTTATTTAACATGCAACCATGTCACACCACACAAAGCAAGCAAAACAGAACATCACTTCAACAATGTTTCACACCACGTGTATGGGACATAGAATGACACACTAAAAAAAAGTGTAGGATTTCATAGGCAGTGTGTAACAAGATTTAGCATAAGAATAATTAGCATTAAACAACAATTTGCATGATTTTGCATGTTACAATCAAGGGCAGCTCAAGGACCAGGCAATTTAGGCATAGGTAAGGCCCCCAATTTTTTTTAAGAATTGACCCTTGATAAAAACGACACATCTTATTATAAAAATGTATAGAATGATGTTAAAGATATTACAAATTTTTGTGTCACAAATCACAAAAAATTCAAACATTTTATTATGGGATTTAAGTCCACCAATTTTATTCATTGTCACATCAATTTATATATTTTATATCATAAAGTTTGTAATAATTTTAACATTTTCCAATATTGTATGATAATAAGTGGTTAAAAAAAGGGTTTTGTACTATTTTTCTCACCTCCAAAAAAGTCTCCAATATGTTATATCAACAAAATCTCAATCCAATTGAAAACTTTTAACTTTTTCAGGGAAAAAGTTATTTTGGTACTTTAATTTCTGTAAACCAATATTCTGTACATGATAGATTGTTAACATTACCCAATATCCACCTAATCTTTCACATCACCACACACCAAATAATCTTTATCTCTTTCTTAACACTAAAATCTAAATTTATTATGATGCATCATCTTATCTAACACGAAGTAGACCTTTATTTTAATAGAATAATACATTTTTCTTTAATTTTTGAACCATAATATTTTTATTCTTTGATTAATATTGATTCCTATATAAAATTATTTTTTTAATTCACAAAATTTCTAGAATTAAATAAAATTTTATTTAATTGATATTTAAATGCAGTGGTCCTACCCTGATTACAACAGTTTTCCTAAAGCCCATGTTCAAGTGCCTAGTAACTCGGTGGAAATCATAATTCCGGAGAGTGCAAGGATTAGCTTTTCCGTAAGAATTTTTGAAAGTTTGAGAATTCTATAAATACATGATACATAGCAGTTTAGTCTCTCACATCACATTAATTACTCAGTTGTTTTTGTCTACACATCAATGGCTATTACCGAAGTTGTTAAAGTTGTGTTCAAGGAAAGAAGAAGCTAGCAGAGAAATCTCAGGAACGCTTCAAGTTTCTTATCACTCTAGTCTCTAGATATCAGAAAGGCCACCGGGACCTTGACGGCGTTCTACACACACAAAGATGTAGATATTCGAACTCGTTCCAGGCCATTGTTTTCAATCCGATCGCTCCTGCTGAGCTACTCTTTTTGCCGGCTTACCACCAGCACCGTGCCTACCTTTCTCACGAGGTCGCAACGCACCTCAATCTTGATCCTCAGATGAACTACTTCGTGACTCTCCAGATAGCGTCCCATGCAACAAACTTTATGGTCAAGAAACACCCTTTTGGCTATTCCATTAAGGCCGAGCTGGAACTCCTTCGGTTTGTAGAGTCAGTGACGTCCGATAACGATGACGATGAAGATGTGGATTATGGTGCTTGCCCTGTATGTTTAGAGGATTTTTCTTCAACAGTTGGGTCGAAGATGGTTATGACGGACTGCTCACATTATTTTCGCAAGTCTTGCTTACTTCCTTGGTTAAAGAAAGCAGAATTCTTGTCCCACATGCCGCCGTCGGTAGTGGATATTGAAAATTGATTTTCTCCTTTGTATAACATATCAATCAATATTAATATTTATATATAAAAGAAGAGAACTAACGTGAAATAGCATAAAATTTTGGAGTTTTGTATAAATGGTTTTTTATTTAGCCTTTCATCTCACCTTATCTTCATATTAATAACCGGTCTAAGCCATAAATGTAGAATATTAAGAGATGTGGTTTGGTTCCACTGTCACGTTAATAGGTACTTTAAGAGCAATTGTTAATAAACAATTTTAGGAATATATTTACAAATGTTAGATTTTTATGTTATAAGTTATAACACATGTTATTATAAGTATTCCAATTTCACAAAATATTAAAAGAAAAGTAGGAAGAGAGAGAAATATGTAGAGTTAGAAAATCTATTAGATTCCCACAAAAAAAAAAATATTAAAGATGATATTAAAAAAAAAAAAAGAGAGAAAAAAAAAATCTAATCCTTATTTGCTGATGGAGAAGAGGGCTAACAATAGCAAATATTACCTTCACTCACTCTCCTTTCTAGGTTCAAGTATATTGGGGGCTTACCCTTCAAGAATGTGATTGAAGAAACTGGAAAAGACAATGGTAGCAGGTTGGGTAGAGTTATTGAAGTTGACAATCAGTCATGGGAAGCAGATCAAGCTAAATTTATGTGGGTAATGGTTGATTAGCCAATTGATATACCATTAAGAAGAGGAGGATACATTACAAATGCAAAAGGGGAAAATTCTAAGTTACAAGGGGAAAATTCTAAGTTACGTTCAAATATGAGAGATATTACAAATTCTGGGTTACATTCAAACATATATATGATGCCCACAATGGTATAATGATGTTAGAGATATTACAAATTTTGGTGTCACAAAAAAAAAAAAAAAAATCCAAGTATTCATTTATTATGTAGTTTAAGTCCACCAATTACATTTATTTTTCCTCCCTTAAAAGTTACCATGGCTTTTGAGTGGAGTTGTGGTGTGCCTTTGTGTTAGAACCCCTTTCCCTCTCCCTTGTGTGTGTGTGTGTGTGTTTGTTTCTCAAAAAAAAGAATGGGTAATTGTCCCACATTGCTTAAGAGAGTGTGTTGTGTGTAGTATAACTTGCCCCACCCTCCCTTAAAAGTTACCATGGCTTTTGAGTGGAGTTGTGGTGTGCCTTTGTGTTAGAACCCCTTTCCCTCTCCCTTGTGTGTGTGTGTGTGTGTTTGTTTCTCAAAAAAAAGAATGGGTAATTGTCCCACATTGCTTAAGAGAGTGTGTTGTGTGTAGTATAACTTGCCCCACCCTCCCTTAAAAGTTACCATGGCTTTTGAGTGGAGTTGTGGTGTGCCTTTGTGTTAGAACCCCTTTCCCTCTCCCTTGTGTGTGTGTGTGTGTGTTTGTTTCTCAAAAAAAAAAAAAATTACATTTATTTTTTCACCCTAAAAAAAATTACATTTATTTGCATAGCTATTTGTGTGTTTTATACATGTAGTAAAGTTGGTAGAACTTTTAGCATTTTTCAAGATTGTATAATAATAAGTGGTTAAAAAAAAGTGTTATGTACTATTTTTCTCACTTCCAAAAAGGTCTCCAATATGTTATATATCTAGTACCAACAAAAACTCAACACAATCGAAAACAATAAACTCTTTTGGGGAAAAAAATTGTTTTAATGCTTTAATATTTGTAAACCAATATTTTACATGATAGATTGTCAACATTACTCATATAATCTTTCACATGGGCCACATACCAAACAATCTATATTAATTTCTTAACACCAAAATCAAAATTTTATTACAATGCATCACCTTATCTAACCTAAAGTAAACCTTTGTTCTAATAGAATTATATATATATATATATTCAAAAAAAATTATTCTTGAACCATGATATTTGATTATTTATATGAAATAAACTTTGCTTCGGTTAATATTGATTACAACAGCTTTCCTAAAGCCCAAGTTCTAGACTTCTAGTGCCTAGTAAGTCGGTGGAAATCATAGTCCGGGAAGTAAAAGGATTAGCTTTTCCATTAGAATTTAGGAAAGTAGAAGAATTCTATAAATACATATATAGCAGTTTAGTCTCTCACATTAGTTACTCAGTTGTTTTGTCTACACATCAATGGCTATTACCGAAGTTGTTAAGGTTAAATTCAAGGAAGCAAGAAGCACAGAAGTCTCAGGAAAGCTCCTAGTTTCTTATCACTCTATATATCAGAAAGTCCACCGGGACCTTGACGGCGTTCTACACCTGGACGTAGACATTGGAACTCGTTCCAGGCCATTGTTTTCACTCCGAGCTCCTACTGATCTACTCTCGTTGCCGGCTTACCACTATGCCTACCTTTTACATGAGGTCTCAACGACCCTCCTCGCAACGCACCTCAATCTTGATCCTCAGATAAACCACTCCGTGACTCTCCAGATAGCGTCACATGCAACAAGATTATTGATGGCCAAGGCACAACCTTTTGGCTACTCCATTAAGGCCGAGCTGGAACTCCTTCGGTTTGAAGAGTCAGTGACCGATAAAGATGGCGATGAAGTTGTGGATTATGGTACTTGCTCTGTGTGTTTAGAGGATTTTTCTTCAACAGTTGGGTCACAGATGGTTGTGACGGACTGCTCACATTTTTATCACGCTTCTTGCTTACTTCCTTGGCTAAAGAGGCAGAATACTTGTCCCACATGCCGCCGTCGCGTCGTCGAATAGTACTGAATCGATGTTGAAGTTTTAATTTCTTGAATTTTTTTCAGTTGTATAAAAAGTTTTTAGCTTTTTTTTTCTTCGAGCCATAGTGGATAATGTTGACGATTGATTTTCTTCTTGCATTTTATTTCAGTTCTATAAAAAGTTTTTAGCTTTTTTTTTTTTTTTTTTTTTAATATGTTTTTTTAGATTATGCGTTTTGAATTAATAGGTTTTTATTTAACATTTTACCTCACTCTCGACTTCTTATCAATGAAATACGGAAGATATTGATAAAAGATATGATTCTATGGAAAATTATTGAATATTCTAAGAGTATCATAAATGTATTCTCTCTCTTCTCATATAAATTATTGGTCACATCATAAATTTAATTAGTGAGAATTGCTTTTATGTGAGATGATAGAGTATATATTTATGGCACTTTTGGTCATTGGGACTTTAGGAGTATTCTATAATTACTCCATTTTCCAACTTTCACTTGTAAATTCATTAATTTCATAAATGAAATTTTTTCTCCATTTAATGTTAGATTTTCATGCGAGATAGCATAGCATAAGATTTTGAAGTTTTGTATAAATAGTTTTTTATTTAACCTTTCACCTTACTTCATAACACCGACACGTTATTATAAGTATTAATCAAATTTCACAAAATATGATCAAAAGGCCAAAAAAAAAAGTAGGAATAGAGAAATATGAAGAATGAGAAAAAGGTTAGGTTCCAAAAAAAAGCAAAAAAAAAAAAAAAAATCTACTTCTCTTTTGCTGTGGAGAAGAGGGCTAACAATAGCAAATATTACCTTCACTCACTCTCCTTCATGGGTTCAAGTATGGAGCTTAACCTTCGAGAATATAACTGATGAAACTGGAAAAGACATTGGTAGCAGGTTGGGTAGAGTTATTGAAGTTGACAAACAATCATGGGAAGCAGATCAAGCTAAATTTATGTGGGTCAGGGTTGATTTGTAGATTGATGAACCATTAAGAAGAGGGGGCTACATTACAAATGCACAAGGGGGAAATTTATGGGTTACATTCAAATATGAGAGATTACAAATTTTGGGCTACGTTCGAATATATATAATGATGTCCAAAATGGTATAATGATGTTAGAGATATTACAAATTTTGGTGTCACAAATAAAAAAAAATCAAATATTAATTTATTATGTAGTTTAAGTCCACCAATTACATTTATTTGCACATCAATTTGTATGTTTTATGTAGTAAAGTTAGTAGAACTTTTAGCATTTTTCAAGATTGTATAATAATTAAGTGGTTAAAAAAAAGTGTTAGGTACTATTTTTCTCACTTCCAAAAAGGTCTCTAATATTTTATATATATGGTATTAACAAAAACTCAATGCAATTGAAAACCATAAATTCTTTTGGAGAAAAAATTGATTTGATATTTTAATTTTTGTAAACTAATATTTTACATGATAGATTGTCAACATTACTGACCTAATCTTTTAAATGTCCACTTGCCAAACAATCTATATCACTTTCTTAAAATCAAAATCAAAATTTATTACAATGCATTACCTTATTTAATATAAAGTAAACCTTTGTTCTAATAGAATAATAATTTTTTTTTGTGTAAATTCTATTCTTAAACCATAATATTTGATTATTTATATGGAAATTAACTTTAGTCTGTTAATATTGATTCATAATTTTTTTTTAAATCACAAAATTTCCAAAATTAAACAAATAAATTTAATTGATATTTAAATGCAATGGTCCTAACTTAGGACAGTTTTCCTAAAGCCCATGTTCTAGTTCCTAGTAAGTCGGTGGAAATCATAATCCGTAACCTGCAAGGATTAGCTTTTCCGTTAGTACTTAGGAAAGTAAAGAGTATTCTATAAATACATATTCTCTCTCTCTCTCTCTCTCTCTCTCACTCTCATTGCTCTGTTTTTTTGTCTACACCGTCAATGGCTATTACCGATCAAGTTGTTGACATTAAATACAGGAAAGGAAAAAGCATAGCGTTGGAAGCCTCAGGAACCCTACAAGTTTCTTACCGCACAAGGTATCAGAAAGGCCACCGGAACCTCGACGGCGCTCTACACTTGGACGTAGACATTCGAACCTTTTCCGAGCCTTTGTTTTCTCTCCAAGTTCCAACCCAGCTACTCTCGTTGCCGGCTTACCACCATGCCTACCTTTTACAAGAGGTCTCCAACACTCTCGCAATGCACCTCGACGTTGATCCTCAGATCAACTACTTCGTGGCTCTCCACATTGCGTCCCAGGCCACAGACTTGCTGACCAAGGCACACCCTTTTGGCTATTCCATTGCAGCCGAGGTAGAACTCATTGACATTGAAAAGTTGGGGACTGATAATGATGATGAAGATGGTGAGGATTTTGGCACTTGCTCTGTGTGTTTAGAGGATTTTTCTTCAACAGTTGGGTCCACGATCGTTAGGACGGACTGCGCACATTTTTATCACGAGTCTTGCATTCTTCCTTGGTTGATGAGGCAGAATACTTGTCCCACATGCCGCAGTCAAATCTGCGAATAGTGGAGGATGAAGTTTTATTTTCTTGAATTTTATTTCACTTGTGTAAATAGTCTGTGGCTTTTTTTTTTTTTTGGTGGCATAGTGGATGTTGAAGATTGATTTTGTTCTTGCATTTTATTTCAGTTATATAAAAATTTTCTAGCTTTTTTTTTTTGAAATTCTATTATGAAATAGTAGAATTTTATATTTCTTTGTTCAATTGTTGTATTATTTTTAAGTCACTTGAGGAGTATATTTAGTTTTACAAATTAAAAATTATAGACCTTAAATCTTAAATTGTCAACCTCCAAAAGTTCACATTTTTTCTTTTTAAGAAATACTCCTAAAAAAAGTAAAAAGAAATAATAAGAAGTTTTATATTAAAAATGTCAAATGTAAAAACCAAATATACATCTATGCCTGATTTTAAAAAGAAAAAGAAAAAGAAAAAAGGCATGTGGTGGCATTTTTAGGGTCTAATTAGTTATGGTTACTTAAAAATATATTGGATTACAATTTTTTGTCTTCATTATTTTAGTGAAATATAATAAATAATCGAACATAATTTTCCAAACATCATAACATGTATTATAAAATAACTAATAATGAACACCTGCAGTAAAAAAAAAATTAAAAAAAAAAAAAAAAAAAAAAAAAAAAAAAAAACCTTGTAAACAGACATTTATTACAGACTGATTCTAGTAACAGTAATGGAAAACTGCCTGTACAAAGACATGTTACATAAACTAAGAGCAATAAGGAAATTTTCGCATGCCATTAAGCATTTGATTGGACATAATCAAAGACTCCATTGGAGAGATTATGCTTATACAGGTGCTTCCTTAGCAAAGAAAGAAAAACCAGAAAATGCAATTTAAAATGGATTACTGAAAAAGCATAAAAAACTGTTGTCAGTTTCAAGAACTACATTTAAGTTCATGAGCCAGCACACACAAACTAGTATGAACAGATGAAGATTCTTACTCAGGCAGATCGAAAGTAAGAAATACTTGAGCCTACTCCATTGCTCAGGCCTAGAATGATGCTAGAATCTACCTGAAAAATATATAGAAAAAAAGTTAAGGCAGAACTATTTTGCATTCATGTATGGATCATGACAGTGTGCAGAGATGAATGCGCATACTAACCTTTTGTACAGAACCCTTACATCTTCCCCTAACTGTGAACTTTCCAAGAAGAGATCACCGCACTCTTTCACATCAATGGTCTCCACTTCAAAATCCTGATAACCACAATGCTCATCCCATTCGAACCACGTCTTCGAAATTAATTCCTTCTTGAAGCAAATGCTGTGATCTTCCTCCTCAAGTGAATCAGCCGCCACCAATCTATATACAAACACTTTCTTCTTTTGACCTGGTCGAAATGCACGACCTATAGCTTGGCGGGTCACTGAAGGATTCAGATGAATGTCCATTATTATAACACGGGATGCCCCAACCAAAGAAATACCCTCCCCACATGCCTTGATCGAGCCAAAGAACACTTTGGCATCAGGGGAATTGTTGAACTGCTCCATGGACCATTCGCGATGGTCAGAACTTGAATCACCTGTAATCACAAAGAGTTCTCTTCCAAGACTCCAACCCTTCATTTTCACTGCTAATCTCTCCAGAAATTTTAAGGGTAGGAGATACTGACTGAAAACCAGTAGCTTCTCTCCAGCAGATTCACATAAGCTAAGCATGTTGAGAAAGAATTTTGCTTTCACTCCCTCACTCACATCTAATTTCCCTATCATCTCATCCACCATATGATCAGATGTGGACTGATTCTCTGAGAAAGAATTCAGTTTTGGGTGAAGATAGACAGCACTCCCAACAGAGCTTATCTTGAAATTCCTCGCCATCTTCTTTAATTTCTGAACTTCAAGCTTCTGTCTTGAACTAAGATTCAGTATTACAGTAAAGTCAACAAGACCAGGAAGCTCATCTAGGAAGTCCCCTTTATAGTAGTGAAGGATCTTGCTAGTCATCTCGCGCAGGTCTTGTATGACTGTCACTTTCCTTCTAAAATCTTGGTCCTTCTGTAAAGTGTGTTCAACCAAGTCATAAAAGGCTGAATCAGAACCTGCTTTGAACTGCTTTCTTGCACCTGGTATATCTACTCTACTCATGATACGCTTCACAAGAGACCTAGAGGTTTCCATCCGCAGAAACTTTGGTCGAACAAGATTGATGATGTTGAACACTTCTTTGACGTGATTTTGGTAGAGGGTTCCTGACAGTACAACCTTTCTAGGTGTCTGAACTTTCGCAAGGGACTGCAACACGTCGGTGTTCTCATTTCTCGGAGTGTGCCCTTCATCCAGAATAAGAATTGAAGGAACCTTAAGAAGTATCTCTTGACATGAAGTGGAGATCTCGTTGTTTCCATCATCACAAACAATAGTTGAAAATTGTTTGTAACCAAGAAATAGGATACTCTTATGCTCTACCCACTTATGCAACACCTCCAGTTGCTGAGATCGATTTTCTGCTTTAGCAGTGTAAAAATCATACAGTGGAATATCCTCTACTTGCCATGTCTTGAACTCCTTTTTCCATGTTGCCAAGATTCCTTTAGGAAGCACAACCAGTGGTCTAGCCTGTGGATATTTTCCCAGGAAACTTTGCATAAAACTGATTATCATAAATGTCTTTCCGGATCCAGGAGCATGGGCCAAGATACAGCCCCCAGGATTATCAACCACCAAGTTGCTAACAAGAAAATTGAAACCCTCCTCCTGATGAAGTTTCATTTGCTTCATATGCCTTGGATGGGCAGAGATATCAATTACTGTCAGATCATCTTCAGAAAATTTAACTCCAACCATCTCAGTTGAGTCTCTGTCTTTGCCATTCCAAGAATCAGAAATGTGTGTTCGAGTACTCCTTTTGTACTGAAATAAAATGGAAATAATAATCAGAAAGGCTATTGGATTCCCAAAAAAAGACATTAGTTAACAAGGCATCAAAATATCCAAATATGGGCTCAAGCATATCCATTTATTACTGATGATTTTAATTTCAGAACCAGAAGTCAATAATATCAAGCATCAATTAACAGACCAACTTTTATGACAAAAGTAATAGCAACTATAACGCTAGTATTTAGATATTAACAAAAAAAAGGCACAAGTTAGAACATCCAATTGCAATTTTAATTCTAATTCCATGCACACAGAGCTGGTGCAGCCAAATTAGCAAACTAAAGGAGTACAGTAATATAAAATTTGAATAAATACACCAACAGAAAAATCTCACCTTATTGTACTGGAACTCAAATATGGTCTCAATTCCTCTGTCAATAACCCCGCAAATGCGACAAAGATAACCAAGATCATCCTTTAAAACAAAAGAATGATCACAGTCCTCCTCACTTTCTCTCACTTCTACATCAGATGAAGGATCTAGAGCAAAATTCTAGTGAACCAGCATAAGATTAATGAAATATTAGAGTCAATAATGAAAAGTCATTTATAAGTTTATAACTATTTCCCATAAGCAAAAGAGTGTTTCTCCAGTCTATTAAATTAATAAGGTAGACAACCATGCACCTATTTTCTAGTTTTTGGTAATGCCAAGCATACACCTCAAAGTGAAACCTAGATTCTCATGATTGGGTATGAGTAATATTGCCTCAGCTTGTGTGGAAATTTCCATTCATAATAATTGAGCTGAATTTTAGTGAAGTTCTTGTTCCATAATTACCCCCCACCCCAAGAAAAAAAAATTTGAAAGTAAAATATAAATGTAAAGACAAACTAGAAAAGAGCTTATGCAATGCAAAGATAGCTGAGAAAAAATTACAGGAAGAAAGGTTTAATAGAAGAAAATAACTTGGATGTATGTTAAACTGGACCTTGCTCTGATATCATGTTAAATTACCTATTGTTCCAAAAGTTTAAACTATTCGAATATGGTAAATGTAATCATTTAACCAATACTTATAACAAGAATTATTATACATAATTGTACCTTTGAACATTCCAATGCCATTGACATCTCCTTCCAAATATCTTGCAGCCCATCATTTTCAGTTTCAGTTTGATAATTGTCTTCATCTTCTACGCCAACATAAACACCTTTTTCTTTCTTGATTTCAAGTTCACCTCTTGCTTCTTCTTGTTGAGTTCCGCCTTTTGCGGGGGAACTAAGGGATTGAGCTCCACCTTTTGCAGGGTAACTAAGGGATTGAGCTCCGCCTTTTGCATGGTTACTAAGTGGAACATGATAGTCCTACCAATAATGGAAGAATAGGATAGATATGTCATTAGAACAATAAATTGCACTAATTTTGAAATTCTAGGAACAAAAAAATAATGTCCTTTTGCTGATTCTGACCATTAAATTTGCAAATGGTAACACCTAAACTGAAGCACCCAAACTGAAAATAAAATAACACCCAGCATATTGAAAATGAGATGAAATTTCATGCAATTAATTACAAAAGAACACAAAAGGAAAGAAGAGTAAATTATAAATCATATTTCACATAGTTGAAAACATACAGAAATAAAAACCCTTCCCGGGGAAAAAGGGGAACAGAAATAGAAAACAGAACCAAATCATTGACAAACACACACACCCAGCCACAAAATTAACATTCCGACACAGGTTAAGAATTAAAATATTCTGTGCGGGATGGTCAAACAGATTGTCAAGTAAGGCTCCAGGAGAATATTATTATTGGACCAGATCATCAGGCTTGAGCAGACGTGCTAATCCCATGTCAAAACAAACCATAACAGTGCTGCTCTATCAAAGACAATGCATTTAAAGATCCCACATGAGCAACTTCTAATGTCAAGGAAATGCAAAGACTAGAAACATCATTGCATTACATATTGTACGTATACACTTCACTGATACACTAAACTTATTCGCACCAAAACTGTTGCTTGCTAGAGGCATTGCATTGCATTCTCATGTTGCAAAAGACACATTCATGGTAAAAATGTTCACTTCACTAATAAAAAGCATAAAATGTTTTTGGGCATGAGATAATGCATGGTAAAAATGTTCACATCACTATTAAAAAGGATAAAATGTTTTTGGCCTTGGATTGCACTATATTTTGTCTACATAGTGAATGAATGAACTCCAGCTTACAATTGTATAAAAATTAATTCGAACCATCAACTCATGCTGAGAAAAAAGTATGGTTAGAAACAACATTTGATACAACAAACTACAAAATTCATACATTTGAGGTATGTTGCAACCCAAAATCAATAGATCCACCTTTTACACTACTTTGGGAAGAGAACATGCACTGCAAAAAGAATCTCTACTTGATTCAAGGGAAAACTTGTTTTTTTTTTTTTTGGGTGGAAAATGACTCGTTTTCTAGAAAACAATTTCCCAAAAATGACCAGTTTTCTTGTGTTTAATTACAATCTTGAAAATGAGCCCCAAAAAAAACATTTTCTGTTGTTTGACTCACACAAAAATCAGGAATATTTCTTGTAATTCAAATGATTACATGAATAATAACCTTCACATCAAGAGCCTTGAATTTCAGTAGCATTGCTTGGTCTCCTTCACGAGGACAATCAGGGTTCAGCCCCACCCTCACCCCCCAATGGTTGGAAACAATTAAAATTAAATAATAAATTTTTTTTTAAAAAAGTATAAAGAAAGGGACTGGTTCACAAAAATTCCCTTTCTTTAATTTATTCCCCCTCCCCCAAAGTATGTGATGAGTGATGAAATATTTTCTTGTAATTCAAATAATTACATGAACAAAAACCTTCACACCAAAGAACTTGTAATTCAGTAGCATCAGTAGTGTTTGGTCTCCTTTATGAGGAGAACCCCAAGTTTAGACACCCACTTGTAGTAACAACTAAATTAAAACAAGAAAAAAAAAAATGGTGTGGATATTTCAGAGCTTCAAATGAAGAAAACATACCTCAAATTCAAAATGTTTGCAAAAAAAAAAAAGGTGGGAAATGGATTGGTTTGAGAAAAAAAAAAAAAAAAAAAAAAAAAAAAAAAAAACGAATTAGTCTTTGAAGAGAAAGAAGCTTGTGTAGTACAAACACATAGACTAGATACAAATATGGTGGAATGCATGCATATCAGAAATAAGCTTAAAGCTTAATCTAGATACCTTTTAGATGATTTTTCAACTTAGGATTATATCTCTATATGGCATGCATCCGACATGCATCTCATTCATACCCACATGCATCAAATATAAAAGGGTCTCCTTTAGGGAAGTATTCATGCTTCGGAAGAAATGTGCTTGTGCAAGGTAGAAATGACTTAGAAGAACATGTGATATATTAGGAATTTTGTTATTTTTCTTAATGAGATAAATTTTAATGTTAACCATTAAGATTGCAAAAGACCTTCATTTTTAATGCATCTAATAAAATCAGCAGACAAGTTGATGTCCCTTATTTATTTAATTATTTTATAATCTTTTGTTTAGAAATATAATGGCAATTGTTATTGAAATTGTTTTTAAAAAGTAAAATAGAATAATAAACTTATGGAATAATTACACCATCAGTTCTATCAACATGAATGTACTGGATAGTAAATGGATTATGAAATAGCATGAGCACATTGGATGACAATTTTAAATTATATGACTGGAAAATGAATGATGTAAAATGGTGTTTCATATTTTTTTATGAATAAAATAATTTTATTCAAAAGAGAGAATAGATCAAATGCACAATACACGTACTGGAAAACTCGAAAGAATTACAATCTCAAACTCAAGAGGGTCTACAATGTCCAAAATTTAAACATTTTATAAATGAGACAATTCTTGATCTCAGGTGATCTTGAAAGTTGCAAGTATAGTGGGCATAACAAGCCCATGTTACCAAACAATCTTTTGGATGAGTCAAATTCTTTCCTTTCATTTATACCTACAATAATTATCCTCTGGAGGAACCACTACAAGAACCAACGGTGGAGATCAACTTTGAACCATTCCTATGCCTAATGAGCCAAATCATCTTTTTTCATTTATACCTACAAGAACCACTGCAGTCTTTAAACGAGCCAAATCATCTTCTTTCATTTATCCCTACCAGAACCACTACACTTTTAAACTAAAGTCAAACTTCTGACGGTGTCTAGTTCCAAATCATAGCATAAAAGAAATAATAATAATCCAATTCATTAATGTATCCCCTTAATTTTCTGCAAATGCTTACTAATCAATAGTAGAACCTAAACTAGCATGTCAGGGTCATCCTCATATAATATTGCAAAAACACCAAAAAATTCCAGGCATTTGCAAAACTGCATTTCAAAGCAAAGAAAAAGGAGGCAATCTAACAGAAAATGGCAGCCACACTAGTTTGTATGTTTTAAGAAGCAAGATGAATAAATAAATTACATGAAAACTCTTAATCTGATGTATAGCAAATCAAATGCAGATACCTTAGGACATTCTAATGCGACTATCACCCCATTCCACATATTCACCAGACCATCATCTTCAGCATCTGTTTGAAGGTTATGTTCCTCTTTCTGATGAGAATGGTTATTGTCTTCCTCAATCACCATATCCTCTCCTGAGCCATCATATATATCTTTATCTATCCTCATATCAATTTCATCAGTAACATTTCTTACCTTTTTGCTGGGAGCTTTGCTTTGCTTATATTCCAGGCCTATCATTTACATTATTAGTTTCATAATTACTTTCTTTCTCCCAAAATGACTGGTGACTGTTTTCCTCAACCACTACATCTTCTGCACCAAAGTTTCCACCTTTATCTATCCTAATATCAAATTTACCATTTATGCTTTCCTCTTTATCCCTTACAGCTTTGCTCCTTAGAATATCCTGAACCGGAATATAATAATCACGCCGATTACAATGAAGCAAAGAAAAAAACAAAAATAATAATGCAAAAGAAACTCAAAAGCAAGAATATTTTAGTTTTAGCACAAGTAATAATGATCTTCCTAATTCAACAAAGGGATTCCACATAGTGTGTTACATATCACTTGCTATGAACTCATCTTAAACAAGGTGATTGTTCAGCTGATAAGTTTAAGTTTAGACCCCCTGCACTATCTTTAATATGGTAGTTAGCCAGCAATGGTTAGACAAAAGGGGTAGTGATGCTGGACAATATCAAATGGGGGATAAAGGAGAAAACTGAACAAAAGGAAAATGATAAAACCCACCGAGGTGGAATCAGCACCCAGCAATTGGAAATTTTCCAATTCAAAATCTCATGTCATCAAGTCTCCCTTACATGTTTATTGGAGCCTTTTTTTAAATAGGCTTTCAAAGAGCACATCAATATGGAAAGTAATTCAAACATAAAACATAACCCCACAAAATCCTAAACAACAGTAACAACCAAATTTTAAAAGAAAACTAATTCAAAAAATAAAATCTAGTATCTCAAAGGAAATTTGAAAGAAAAAATTATGAAATAATTCTGGTGCTCCTTGCATCAGGTAGCCAACCATAGCTCTTCAGAAAGTTATCAAAGTAAAAAAATGGAGGCAATATTTACAGAAAATGGCAGCCGCACTAGTCTATATGTTTTAAGAAGCAAGATTAATGAATAAATGATGTGAAAAGTCTTAATATCATGAATAACAAGTCAAAGAAAGACATTTTGGGACATTCTAGTGCAATTGTCATCTTCTTGCATATATTTGCCAAGCCATAATCTTCAGCATCCATTTAAAGATTATGTTCCTCTTTCTGATGAGTTTGGTGATTGTCTTCCTCAATCACCATATCATCTCTTGAGCCAACATACGTACCTTTTATCTATCCTGATCAATTTCATCAACCACATTTCTCACCTCTTTTCTTGGAGCAATACTTCGTATATCTTCCAGCCTATGATCTACAGTATAAGTTTCATAATTACTTTCTTTTTCCTGAAATAACCAGAGACGGTCTTTCTCAATCATTACATTCTCTGCACCAAAATTGCCACTTTATCTGTCCTAATATCAAACTTTACTAATCATGCTTTCTACTTGTTCCTTTACAACTTTGCTCTACAGAAGATCCTGAACCAAAAAGTATCATAATCACGCCAATAAATAATATGCCGCAAAGAAAAAATATGGATAGGACAGGAATAACAGGGCAAAGGAAATTAAAAGCAAGATTATATTAGTTTGGCATAGTAATAATGATCTTCATAATCTAATGCAGGCATTCCACAAAGAAATATAAGTTGGTCAGTTTGCTTTGAACACATGTTTAGGTAACTCTTCAGCTGATAAGTTTAGACCACCTGCACTATATTTTATATTTGGTCATTAGCCAGCAATGGTTTACAAAGGAAGGTAGCAAAAAAGAGATCACAAAACATTTGCAGAACTTCAAAACCTAAGTTATTAAAGGAAAGAAAATGGAGGCTATTTTTACAGAAAAAGGAAGCCACACTAGCCTATATGTTTTGAGAAGCAAGATTAATGAATAAATGACATGAAAACTCCTAATATAAAGATTAACATCAAACACAGATACCTCGGAACATTCTGATGTGACTGCCATCTTCTTGCATATATTCTCCAGACCATTGTCTTCAGCATATGTTTGAAGATTATGCTCCTCTTTTTGATGAATTTGATGATTGTCATTCTCAATCACCACATCATCTCTAGAGCCATCATATTCATCTTTTTCAATCCTGACATCAACTGTATAAGACACATTTCGTACCTCTTTGCTTGGAGCTTTTCTTTGTATATCTTTCAGGCTATGGTCTACAGTATTAGTTTCATAATTACTTTCTTTTTCCTGAACTGGCTGGTGACTATCATCATCAACCTCTACATCATCTTTTGCGCCAAACTTATTAATATCAACTTTTCCATTCATGCTTTCTACTTGTTCCTTTACAACTTTGCTCTTTTGAATATTCTGAAACAAAAATCATAACAGCACCATTTAATATAAGGCAATGAAAAACAATTAGCGAGGACAATGAACAATGAAGCAAAGGATACTTAAATGCAAGAATTTATTAGTTCAGCATAAGTAATAAAGATCTTCTTAGTTCAACACAGGCATTCCACAGTGAGTTATATAAGTCTGTCAACTTGCTTTGAGCACAGCTGATAAGTTTAGACCCCTTGAATTTCTTTTAGGTCATTAACCAGCAATCAATACACAAACGAAAGTAGCCTTACCCCATACTTAAAATAAACTTTATCAGCCCTATTGAAAGCAGGACATAATCCCAGGTCTCTAGTGCAAACACCTTGGTTGAGAAGCCCTGTCAGGCATGCAAGTATCAGTTACATGTACAGGAAAAACTTACCATGGAATCCTTCGTGAGAAATTTTCCGACAGGCTCCAACACAACCTTCTGATATATATTAGAACGCCTCCGATGTTCACCGTCTTCATCATCTGAACTAAGATCTACAACAGTTGGAACTACTGCAGGGGCATCAATCAACATACAGTCATCCTCTACATCAATGATATTTTTATGTGTGAGATGAGTGGCCCTCTGATTCACTAATTTACCAGGCTCTTTACTCCTGTTGTTTGGCACATTTGAACGTGTGAAGGGAAGCCTAGGATTTCTTGCAACATCATGTTTCAGCAATTGTGACCTTCGTGCACAAAGGGCCTCTATTTCTTTCCCCACACTTCCAAACATACTTGTATCCAACACTTGCACCAAATTGGGAGTGTCAGATGGTTCCGAATCATTAAGAATTCTTGATGTGGCCTGTTGTTGCTTGTGTTTAAAATTATCATGCTTAGTCACAGGATATGATCTGTGGCCATAATCTCCTCCTTCAGAACTTATTTTCAATCTTTTGCATACCTTGGAATGCAACTCTATTTTCAACATAAAAATCATCAGAATCTTTTTCCCTCGATAATCAAATCATCAGAATTTTAGAAGCTCAACACCAACAGAAGCAATCAAATAGAAGCATTATGGAACCAAAAAAGTTCATAAGACTTCATCATAACTAGTCCCAGTACATCAAAAACAAAAGAAACCAATGTCATAATAAATTTGGACTAACATAAACACCTTTGCCATAACTGGAAAGTTCCTAAAAGGTAAGTTTTATATACACGTCATAATTAACAACAATAGAGAGAGTATATCAAAGCATAGCAATGATTGCAGATTTACGACATACTTAAAATTTATTCAGTAAGTTACAATGTACATACTGCTGAAACCATTTTTGTGGAAATTGCAATTTCATCATTGTATCTGATGTGCTGCATTATCAAACATGTACACAGAGCTACGGAGTTTCAAACATATCCCACAAGACAATATACAAGCAATTTGCCAGCATAAGTGGTAGAGCATGTTGTAGACGCCTGTTAATCATACAAAGGTTGACTGCAAAATATAACTTTAATGACAATAAGGCCTTACATTTCTCTCAACTCATGACCAATGAAAACTCAATTAGCTCCATTCAATTTAATTTAATATATAGCTTGAGAAAAATCTTCCTGTAAAGGGATACTCTCAGAGATCCTACTCATCTCACTGATTTTTTTTTTTTTTTTTTGGGGGGGGCGGGATCATGCAGAAAATTATTTGATTAGTAAGTTACTCACAATCAGTGCGTACTGAACTCACAAACTTAGTTTCCACACATTCTATAGGTTTTGAACTCACGACCTCACTCTCTACATTCTTGTCAAAACGAAAGAATCATTTGAGCGAGAGCTCACTGGGCTATAGCAAAAGTCACAGCCACTGCACAAACCTCCCACTTTTAGCGATTGATAGACAGCAATACAGCATTACCCAATTATCTTTTGCAAAACCTTTTTCCCAGGAAATAGTTTTCTCCTAGAAAAACATAGCCTTGTACCAACTTTCTTCTACATGTACAAAATGGAACATGCTTAAGAAAATAAAAAGTGAAAAAAAAAAAAAAAAATGCTCATACAAACAGTAGCTAGAAAACATATAACATGATAAAAACAACCAAAATGTGCACAACCAGGAATCCAAAATAGACAAAACTAAAAGGAACCCAGCAATTTATTATAATAAACCGATAAAGCCAAATGGGTTTTGTAATAACTTGCCTGGAGCTGAACTTGGATAATTAATATCTGGGTCCATAGCTCACTATTCAATAAATCAATAAAAAGAGTCAATATAATATTATAAATTCTTTCTTGACAAAGAAGGAAAGAACAAAAACTTAACATGCTTAAATCAAAACTACATTAAATATATCATCATTTTTCTCTATTCCTTATTATACCCAAAAAAAACATATAGCTTTATTACATTATGAAAAATTTAAAGAAATCAAAATAAAAAAAATGTATAAAAACTCACAACTTTCTTCCTTCTCTGTTTTTCTGAGAGATTCTGTTGTGTTGTGTAGAGAGGTCTGTGTCTTCAAGTTTCAATCAGCAAAATCTAAAGTGGGTCCCCATGCATTTGACGTGGCCATCAGCTGATATTTAAAAAATAAATAAAGTTCTTACCATTTAAAAAAAAAATTATAAAAAAAATTGAGAGACCCATATAACAATAAATTTTATTGTTGCGAAATTTTGTTGTGCTTCTGAAGCGTTGTATTTTTTTATTATAATAATAAATTTTAATGTTGCGAGATTTTGTTATATTTCTGAAGCGTTTTTTTTTTATTATTATTTTTTTTATTATTATAAAAAAAATAAAAAATAAAAGGTAAGATTTGGGTAATCTCTTGATGAAATGAAACAGGCGATATAAACTTGGATTTAAAGGGGGTCATGGTTGAAACCTTCAAAGGCTAAAACGGCGCAGTTGGATGCCTATTTTTTGGTGAATTGGTAGAATATTCAAAATTGATATAATTTTTTAGTTTTTGCTCCTTTGTGCCAAACTGTTATTTCTCTAAAATTGATATTTTATTTTTCATGGTTTGAATTAAATAATTACTATAAATTTAAAATATTTATTTTTTGAAATTTTAAATGACAACTGTGGGGCCAGAGAATTTGTGGTCCCGGCCCACTTTCCATTAGGGCCCAAGGCCCGCGCCGAGGAGAGTAGTTGCCGAGGACAAATAGCGAAAATCCAAATGGCCTAGAGATGCAGTCGAGGATGACCCTGTCCTCGGCATCCCAAGGCCTAAAAGGGAAGAATGATACGTCATCAAAGGTAGCCTCCAAAGCGCTCCCAGAAGAAAAGGCGAGTAGAATGGGACTCGCACGGGGGTACAGTGTGGGAGTGGTTCAAGGAAAAGACGTCACCTCCACACTGAATGCGCCAACAAACGTCCTAGCCACATTGATGGGAAAAGACCCCTGAATAGTGTGGCTTCGGTTATTGCAACTAACAGAAAGTGGGGGGAGGCGGCTGATGGGACAGGCACTCGAGAAGTTACCTGCCTGATCGACAGATGGAAGGTCAGGATCAATTGAGGAGGGCTATATAATGTAAGGATTCATGCGCCAAAAAGGAGGAGAGGCGGAAACAATTGTAACCAAAAAGTGAAAGGAATAATAAGAATATTAAGCTCAATGGACAAGCTCTATGGAAAAACTTAGTTCACCTCTGTGCGTCCACCATGAACACAATGACCAACCACTGTCTGGTGACCAAGGCCAAGTCTTTCAGCTCACTCTCTACAAATTTATTGTTTGGACCTTTAACGTACGAACCCAATACCAGTTTGGGATCGTTACAAATTGAGTCCTTACAACAACAAAAAATAAATTCTTAAACAATTTATTTCCCTAAAAGTAGAAGGAAAAAAAAAAACCGTTAATAATAGGTAAGTTAATATTGTTCCAAATAATCTTAAACAAATAAGAGAAATTCATGTTAATTATGTGTTCTCTTAATAACTACTTACATTAGCCATAACCTTTTTTGCTAAAGAGTTTTGTAACCTTTTTTTTATTATTATTTAGTTTTATGAGAATAGTCTTGTAATTGGTATTGCCTAATTTCGTTAATAAAAAGAAGGGATAATTACACATAACCCACCTGTGGTTTGGGCGAAAATCACTTTGCCCACTCGTGGTTTGAAAAGTATCACTTAACCCACCTGAGGTGTGTTTCCGTCACTCTCCGTAACCCACCTCGGTCTCTGCCGTTACAAAAACACCTTTTAACCCCAAAACAAAACATAACGCGAATCAAAACCCCCAAAACTCAAACACTTTTCGAGAGAGAGACCCAAGGTGCAATCAAGCTTGTTCTTCGTGGTTTGGAGCGTGTGGAGAGGGAGAAAACACTTGTTTTGCATCATCGAACCTAGGCAAGGTATGTGTGATTGTTTTTCATCTGCATTTGGGTTCTTGATGTCATTTTTTTATGGTGACCCACCCACGTAGTTAGGTTTTGCTGTTCATCTGCACAATAAAATTTTTTTTGTATGTTAAATGTGCATTTTGCTATTTATGTGTAGAATCGCTTAGGATATGCATTTTGCTATGGTTGTTTCTATAATGCATATACCTGAAAGAATCAAGTTTATTTGTCAATGATTGCACTTGTTTGTGAATTGTGGGTAGTGTGGTCCCTATGAATTTGTTGGGAATCTGGTTTTGCATGTGCTTTATGTGGTCCTTTGTCCGTGTGTTGTAGTCAATTTGTTGGCTTGTTGTCTCTTTTGGCTTCTTGTCATTTTCTGCATGTCAGTGTGTAAACAAAATACTTATTTTAATTGCAGATGGTTGACTTCACATTTGACCTTGAAATTCATGTTGGGGGATGTTTTGTGGAGGAGCCAACCATACAATATGTGGGTGGGTCTGTACGTTTACTGACAGAGATTGACCCTGACAAGTTGAGTTACTTTAAAATTCGGGATTTATGCCATCTAGTTGGTGCTCCTAAGGAACACAGTAGATATAAGTATTTAATTCCTGATGGTGATCTACAACATGATTTAAGAGACATAGAAATAGATACAGATGTCGTAAACATGACTAACCTTCATAAGGCATGGTATGCTGAAAAAATCATAATCTATACTGACATAGATGTGCAGCCATTGGCAGTTGAGTATCCTGATGCAGGGGGAGTGGCAGATGGTGTAGGTGGTCATGCAGGTGGTGATGTAAGTGGTGATACAGCAAGGGTTGAAATAGAATTGGATAGTGATGATGATGAAGATGATGAGAAAGATGATGAGAGTGATGATGAAGAAGATGTTGAGGATGTTGACATTGATGCAAGAGATGAAGAATAGAATGTTGAAGGAGATGATGATGATTGGCTAAATGAAGGCCTAGAGGGGGATGGCTTTGGTGATGATATATTTGCTGCTCAAAACTCAGCTCCACAAGGTTCTGCTCGCAATACAAACCCAGAATCAAGCAATGCACCCCACACAGCCTCAGAATCAAGCAATGCATTCCATGCAGACCCTGAGTGGGCTGAGCCAGCCCTTGAGGATGACCTGGTAAGTATGGATGAGTCTGATGATGAGCAGGTACCTGAGCAAGTAGAGTTTAATGCTAAGAGTGACATGAGAAATGTTGTACTGAAGAAGGAGATGAAGTTCCCTAATGCAAAGGTGTTTAGAGCTGCTTTGAGGGAGTATGCAATCAAAAAACCTATTGACATCAAATTCAAGCTTAATGAGAGGACCAAGATATCAGTTCACTGCAAGAATGGGTGTGGGTGGAGATGTTATGCATCTCAAATAAGTGGAGAGCTAACATTTCAAATTAAGACCTTGACTGATGACTGTACTTGTCCCAAGTCTTTTAAAAACAGCCAAGCAACATCAGCTTATGTTGCTAAGAGGTTCATTGCGGATTTTAGCAAAAATCCAAATTGGGAGGTGAGTGGTGTACACAACCATGTGATGCAAAATTTATCTGTTGACCTAAGTGTAAACCAAGTGTATAGGTCAAAGAGAAAGGCAAAGGATTTGATAAATGGAGATGAGCAACTGCAATATGGTGTCCTTAGGGACTATGCACAAATGATAACCATTGTAGACAAGGGGAGTAGGGTTATACTGCAGACAGAAATGGCTGAGGAGATTTCCCAGCCAAAATTTAAGAGGATGTATGTTAGGTTCAATGCTCAGAAGGTAGGATTTTTAGGTGGATGCAGGCCATTTATAGGTTTAGATGGTTGTCACATAAAGTACATATTTGGTGGGCAAATCTTATCTGTCACTGCCAAGGATGCAAATGACAACATTTTTCCAGTAGCCATGGCTATTGTGGAACAAGAAACCAGGGAGTCTTGGATATGGTTTTTGGAAATTTTTGCTGATGATATAGGGAGGCCAGAGGAGTTTCAATTGGTCTTCATTTCTGATAGGCAAAAGGTATGCAAGTTTTGTTTTGTTCAGTTACACTTGAATAGTTGACTTTGTTTGCTGAACTAACTTGTTTTGTTTGTTTGTTTGCTTATTTATAGGGGCTTATACCTGCAATAGAGACATTATTCCCTACCGTGGAGCATAGATACTGTATGAAACACATTTACAATAATTTCAAAGTTGATCACAAGGGATTGGAGCTGAAGGATGCATTGTAGAGGTGTGCTGCTGCCACAACAGTAAGGAAGTTTGAGAGATGCATGCAGTACATAAGGGATTTGGATGAAAAGGCATATGAGTATCTTGCAAACATTGCACCTGCACCGTGGACAAGGTCACACTTCACTCCTAGGGCCTTAACAGATTGTTTGGTAAATAATTTGAGTGAGTCTTTTAATGCAATGATATTGAAGTTTAGAGACAAGCCTATCTTGGCAATGTTGGAGTGGATTAGGGTTAGACTTATGACTAGGCTTTACACAAAAAGGGAAGGGATACAGAAGTATGCTGGAAAGTTGTGTCCAAGCATACAAGATAGGTTGGAGAAATTGAAAGTTGAAAGTAAGGCATTCAGTGCTACCCCAGCTGGTAGTTTCCTTTATAAGGTAGGCACTCAGTATGAGAGGCATGTAGTTGATTTGGTGAAAAAGACATGTAGCTGTAGGTCTTGGGATTTAAATGGCATTCCCTGCAAACATGCCACAACAGTGATTTATACAAACATTCAGACACCAGAAGACTATACCCACCCATGCTACTTCAAAGAAACTTATATGGAGATATACAAGGAGGTACTTCCTCCCATGCCTGGCCAGTCAAAATGGGCTAAGACTGGACAGCCTGCTCCCTTGGCACCTCACATATACAAACCACCAAGCAGACCACCTAAGCAAAGAAAGAGGGCTTCTGATAAGCCTAGGAACCCTTACAAAGCAAGTAGACTGAACAGACCTGTAAGATGTGGGAAATGCAAAAAGGAATGGCATAATTCAAGAGGGTGCAAGGCTGGCATCACTGGGGAGACACCATAGCAGAGGAGACAGAGACTTCAAAGAGAAAAAGCTGTAAGTAATTAGAAAAAAAAAAAAAAAAAAAAAAAAAAAAACTTGTTTTTAAACTTACAATAAACACTGTATTGAAACTAGGTTTTGTTGCAGGCAAGGGAAGGGGTGTCTGCACCTAGATCTGCACCTCAGCCACCATCCCAGTAGCCTACCCAGACCTACAACATGATGTCTGCCACTCAGCCTTCATCCTCACAGCAAGGAAATCAACCTAGGCCATCTCACAAGAGAGCAGGATGGTTCTCTTCCTCACAACCAGAGTTTCACACACCTAGGGAGACCTGGGATACCTTACCAAGTTCTTCACAGGTAACTTAGTTCTGGATGGTTGTGTAGCTTGGGATATTTTTTAACAAGTGGATCTATTTTTTATTTTGTAGCCTTCACGTGCAAATGGGAGCACTGGTGGTGTGAGGACTAGAGGACAGTTTGCTGCACAAAGGCCACCAAAAATGAATCCAGTGGGTGGAAAGAGGAAAAAGTAAAGGCAAGAAATGAATAAAGTTAGTGGGTACGCATGCCAGCATTGGGAGTAAAGCTAGTGGGAACATGTGGGCCTTTTTGTTTTTTTTTTTTTTTTTGTGAAGACCACTGTTGGCTTTTTGTAATTATCAATTAGTGTAAAAAACAATCACTGCTGGCCTTGGAATGTGCTTTTTTGTAATTATTAATTAGTGTAAAAAACAATCACTGCTGGCCTTGGAATGTGTTTTTTTGTAATTAAGGTACAATACACTCCAGGTTGTTATATAGAAGTTGTGAAATTATAGTTTGTATGGAACAATATTTGTCCAAACTAGATTATATGAAAGTTTATTTATTGCTACTACAAATTGTGTCCAAGTATATTTTTCTAATAGAGTGTATGGAAGTTTTTATTGTGGAATGGTTGTTATGGTATGCACAACCAAATTATATGGAAGTTTATTTATTGCTACTACAAATTGTGTCCAAGTATATTTTTCTAATATAGTGTATGGAAATTTTTATTGTGGAATGGTTGTTATGGTATGCACAGCCAAATTGATAATTGACCATTACTTCTTCCATTGAATGGTTGTTATGATATGCACAAAATACTCAATAATTGACCAATTCTTCATTCATTGACACATCAAAACATTACATCAATAGGCTAGTGCTATTACAATGCAAATTCATTAACACCATTGCCATAACTATCTCTACTAACCAATTAACTACTTCAGGGGCAACAATCTAGGTCTCTTCACTCCAGAGAACTCAATTGAGCCAAAACACAACAACATAACAATAACAAAAAAGATCCATGACAAAATGCATGCAGACTTCCACATTCTTTGCTTCTCTTCAGCAAGAATGGCTTTTTCCTTAGCTTTTGCACAGACAGCTCGAGCCTTTCTCTCCCTCTCCTTGGCTTTGGCTTCCTCTTCAAGAGCCTTTTCTGCCATTTGCCTAGCTTCTTCTGCCGTTTCCAGAGCTGTCCTTTCCCTCTCATTTGCAAGTTGGAGAGCAGTCTGAAGCCTAGACATCTTCTCTAGAGCCAAAGGTGCAGTTTCATTCCCACGAGGACAGGTTGGGTTATCAATCCAAACAAAGAAAGGACACTTAGGACCAATCTTATAACGGCTACAACCCAAGAACCTCCTCCCAAAATTGTACAAACTCAAACTTGTTCTCAAAACACAAGTCTGCTCATTGCACATATGTCCACATGAACCCGAGAAATTACCACTTGATGAAGACATATCAACATAACACGATTCCTGGGAAATACAAATTTAGACTTTCACACAATAAGTTCACACTTGAACAAAATCTGAAACCCTAAATCAAGAACAGACCCAAATGCAGATGAACAGCAGTCACACATACCTTGCCTAGGTTCGATGATGCAAAACAAGTGTTTTCTCCCTCTCCACACGCTCCAAACCACGAAGAACAAGCTGATCGCACCCCGGGTCTCTCTCTCGAAAAGTGTTTGAGTTTTGGGGGTTTTGATTCGCATTATGTTCTGTTTTGGGGTTAAAAGATGTTTTTGTAACGGCAGAGACCGAGGTGGGTTACGGAGAGTGACGGAAACACACCTCAGGTGGGTTAAGTGATACTTTTCAAACCACGGGTGGGCAAAGTGATTTTCGCCCAAACCACAGGTGGGTTATGTGTAATTATCCCTAAAAAGAACCAATGTTTGAATCCCTTTTCTCACTTAATGTAACAACTAAATTATTTATTAAAAAAAAATTAAAAATTGGGGGATGCGGGAGAGGGCTCTTTTTCAAATCATTTGTAAATTGTAATGAGTAATGGCACAAAATTAGAGATGGAGTGAGAAGTTCATCTTGGGGGAGAATATAAATTTTGGAACCAAAAATGAAAAATATACAAAGATTTAAGACTGAATTAATACATGAAAATTAAAACTACTATATATTAATAAAATAAAACAAAATAATTGTATGTCAATTCATTTCAAATCCATCATCTATCAAACTTTTCTAACAGTTTTTGTTTTTTAATCTCAAAAGTCATATATCAGTGATTCTAAACTAAATTATGCATCCCTTTCAATATATAAAATCAAAGAGTTCTTTAGAAAACCATCTTTACTTTTTGTTACAAAATTTAGTTTTGACAATATCCACTATCTTCCATAGCTGAAAATTCTTGTTTTGTAGTTGCAATAACAATAGTAAGAGTAAGCATAATTGTAACTACTCTATAAGCAAATTGATAGGATGTTGATTTTCTTTTCCTACCAAACATTGGCAGAGTTTAAAAAAAAAATTATATATATATATATATATATGTGTGTGTATGCTCGTGTGTATAGTGTATACACTACCATTTCCGTCAAATTTTTGGAGAATATGAAATATATTAATGTAAAGAAAGCACACATATGCATGTCCAAGCGCATGGAACCACATTAGAGTAAAAATTATCACCTTACTTAAGAGCCCTTAACTTTTTACTCTCAGTTTACCCTTAAATTTCTATAAATTAAGAAAATATATTTGTTTATTGTAAGATTATATTTGTGTAAAATACCAAAAAATGTAAAAATAATTTTTAAAACAATATTTAATGTTAAATTTTTTTTTGTTGGTTTTGGGAGGAAGGCCACATGCCCTGTGCCAATTGGCCATCTCATTTTTTATAGCCTCTTAGACCAATGGAGTTCTTGGTAGTATTAGATGTATTTAAAAAAAAAAAAAAAAAAAAAAAAAAAAAAAAAAAAAAAACTACTATATAACTACTACATACTAGATATTATATGTAAAAATCAATTAAATTTAGTGGTGAGGACGTGTTAGGGCCAGAGGCCATTTGCCCACCCGACGCACCCCCGGCCACCCCGCCCCCCACCACAAAGCCTCAACATAGGTCCGTCCCTGGTCAAGACTATATTATACAGGATACAAATGTCATAAAAGCTAAGGCCCATGAGGATGACCGCTATTGAAAATGTCTCACAAATTGATAAAATGATTGTGCCCTCTGTATCTTGAATTTATAAGCTCATATTCAAAGATGATATTAAAATCATTCATCTTAGGCAGAATGGCAGTTTAGGCTGCAATATGTGGTAGTGGTGGTGGCCAAGTGGTGGTTTTTGCAACCGACAGTTGGTGCTGGCAACGATGAAAAACCCAAGTTATTAATTAAAAACATGAAAGGGGATGGATACCACTTTAGACAGAAAATGCTGGCCACAGTCATGAAGGCTCAACATAAAAATATCTAATATGCTTCAGAAAAATATAGAAAATGCTCTCCATTCTTTTTATCATTGGGGTATTGTGACAGCCACTAACATAGTTGCCATTCCTGTTAAAGGCATTAGGAAAACCAGTTTAATGTAAAACAAAATCAAACAGTTCAGCTGTAACTTGCAACAATGTCACACTACACAAAGCAAGAAAAACAGAACAGCATGCATATTCTTCTTCCATGAATAAAATTGGCCCTTTGCCAAGTTGCAAGAGTCACCTAATTCAACAGCTGAAAGTACCACAACACCACTTCAAGGCATAAGACAATTAACATTAAACAGCAATTCACATGATTTTTAACCAAACAACAGTGCATTTCCAAAACCACAAAGCTACTTTTTCTTTTCTATCTAAAACCCATTGTTCCTTGTACACAGACATTTATCACAGACAAGGCTGATTCTAGTAACAGTAATGAAAAACTGCCTGTACAAAGACATGTTACATAAACTTCGGTGATTCTAAGAGCAATCAGAAAATTGTCACATGCCGTTATGCATCTAATCCGACATAGCCAGACTCCATTAAGGTATGCTATACAGGTGCTTCCTTCACACAGGAAGAGAAGTTAGCAAACGCAGTCCAAAATGGATTACTGAAAAAAGCATAAAAACCTGTTGTTGCTTTCGAGCAAGCATCATACTTACACTACTTTTAAGTTCCTGAAGATACACAAACTAAGTATGAACAGATGAAGATTCTCACTAAGGCAGACAGAAAGTGAGAAATACTTCAGCCTACTCCAGTGCTCAGACCTAGAATGATGCTAGGATCTACCTGAAAAAAATAAATAGAAAAAAAAGTTAGGGCATAACTATTTAGCATTCAAATATGGATCGTGACAGTGGACAAAAGATGAACATGCATACGAACCTTTTGTACAGAACCCTTACATCTTCCCCTAACTGTGGACTTTCCAAGAAGTCATCACCGCACTCATTCACACCAACAGTCTCCACTTCAAAATCCCGATAACCACAATACTCATTCCATTCGAACCACATCTTTGAAATTAATTCCTTCTTAAAGCAAGTGCTGTGATCTTCCTCCTCAGGTGAATCAGCAGCTACCAATCTATATGCAAACACTTTCTTCTTTTGACCTGGGCGAAATGCACGACCTATTGCTTGGCGGGTCACAGACGGATTAAGATGAACATCCAGTATTATTATGCGGGATGCCCCAACCAAAGATATACCCTCACCACATGCCTTGATCGAGCCAAAGAATACTTTGGCATCAGGGGAATTGTTAAAGCGCTCCATGGACCATTCACGATGATCAGAACTTGATTCACCTGAAATCACAAAAATTTCTTTTCCGAGAATCCAACCCTTCATTTGCACTGTTAATCTCTCCAGAAATTTTAAGGGTAGGAGGTACTGACTGAAAACCAGTAGCTTCTCTCCAGCTGACTCACATAAACTAAGTATATTAAGAAAGAATTTAGCTTTCACTCCATCTCTGACATCTAATTTCCCTATCATCTCATCCACTACATGATCAGCTGTGGCATGATTCTCTGAGAGAGTATTCAACTTTGGGTGAAGATAGACAGCACTTCCAACAGAGCTTATCTTGAACTTCCTCGCCAACTTCTTTAATTTCTGAACTTCATGCTTCTGTCTTGAACTTAGATTCAGTACTACAGTGAAGTCAACAAGACCAGGAAGCTCATCTAGGAAGTCCCCTTTATAGTAGTGAAGGATCTTGCCAGTCATCTCGCGCAGATCTTGTATAACAGCCACTTTCCTTCTAAAATCTTTGTCCTTCTGTAAAGTGTGTTCAACCGAGTCATAAAATGCTGCATCAGCACCTGCTTTGAACTGCTTTCTTGCACCTGGTATATCAACTCTACTCATGATGCGCTTAACAACAGAACGAGAGGTTTCCAATCGCAAAAACTTTGGTCGAACAAGATTGACTATGTTGAACACCTCTTTGACATGATTTTGATAGAGGGTTCCTGAAAGCACAACCTTTCTAGGTGTCTGAACTTTTGCAAGGGACTGCAACACATCAGTGTTCTCATTTCTTGGAGTGTGTCCTTCGTCCAGAACAAGAATCGAAGGAGCCTTAAGAAGTATTTCTTGACACGAAGCAGAGATATTGCTGGTTCCATTGTCACAAACAATAGTTGAGAATTGTTTGTACCCTAGAAATAGGATACTCTTATTCTCTACCCACTTATTCAACACCTCCAGTTGCTGAGATCGATTATCTGCTTTGACAGTGTAAAAGTCATACAGTGGAATATCCTCTACTTGCCATGTCTGGAACTCCTTTTTCCATGTTGCCAAGATTCCTTTCGGAAGCACGACCAGTGGTCTAGCATGTGGATACTTTCCCAGGAAACTTTGCATAAAACTGATTATCATAAATGTCTTTCCGGATCCAGGAGCATGGGCCAAGATACAGCCCCCAGGATTATCACCCACCAAATTGCTAACAAGAAAATTGAAACCCTCCATCTGATGAGGTTTCATTTGCTTTGTATGCCTTGGATGGGCAGAGATTTCAGCTAAAATCAGATCATCTTCCGAAAATTTAACTCCAACTACCTCGGTTGAGTCTCTGTCTTTACCATTCCGAGAATCAGAACTGTATGTTCGAGTACTTCTTTTGACCTGAAATAAAATGGAAACCATGATCAAAAAGGCTATTGGATTCCTAAAAGAGGACATTAGTTAACAAGGCATCAAAATATCCCAATATGGATTCAAGTATATCCATTTATTACTGATAACTTTAATTCCAAAACCAGAAGTCAATAATATTAAGCATCAATGAACATATCATTTTTATCATAAAAATAACTGCAACTATAACACCAGTATTTAGATATTACCAAGGGAGAGGGGGGGGGGGGGGGGGGACCACAAGTTGGAACATCCAATTGCAATTTGAATTCTAATTCCATGCACAGAGTGCTGGTGCAGCCAAATTGGCAGACTAAAGGAGTCAAGTAGTGTAAAAATTAGAATATATACATCAAAAGAAAATCTCACCTTATTGTACTGGAACTCAAATATCGTCTCAATACCTCTGTCAATAACCCCGCAAATGCGACAAACATAACCAAGATCATCCTTTAAAACAAAAGAATGTTCACAGTCCTCCTCACTTTCTCTTGCTTCTTCATCAGATGAAGGATCTGGAGCAACATCCTAGTGCACCATAAGATTAATTTAATATTAGTCAATAATGAAACTTTAATGAAAAGTCATTTATAGGCAAAAAAGTACTTCTCCAGTCATTTACAACCATGTGGTCATTTTCTTTTTCTTTTTTGGTAATGTAAAGCATACACCTCAAAGTAGAACCTAAATTCTCAGGATAGGGTTATGAGTCATATTGCTGCAGCTTGTTCGGAAATTTCCATTCATAATGAATAAGCACAATTTGTCGTTAAGTTCTTGTTCCAAAATTTCCCCCTAAAAAAAACTTTGACTTTCAAACCAAAATATAAATGTATAGACAAACTATAAAAGAGCTTATGCAATGCAAAGATAGCTGAGAAAGAAGTACAGGAAGAAAGGCTTAATAAAAGAAAACAACTTCGATGTATGTTTGATTTATTAGCAATAAACACACATTTCATCTAGCAGAATTACCTGGTATTGACTTCTTTGCAGAAAAGTCTTTCAAGCTACATTGACCAAATCATTTTCTTTAGTCTATAATCAATATCTATGAGAGTCACTATTGACTTTTAACTAAACTGAAGCTGACAACTCATCTTTAATGTCTAACCCACCATTTTTCCTTTAAATTTCTAGGAGGTTTATGTGAAACAAATAGAAAGTCATATGCAAAACCATTTAAGAATCCTTAACAAACTTCAATAGTAAATCCAAAACCCACCATTATATTTCTTAGCTACCAATTCATGTAAGTCAACAATCCTAAACTTACGTTCTGGAATCTTTGTGAAGCTATAAACCAAAGGCATTGCGGCAAAGAGTTTTGGCATTATTCACAAAAAAGAGTGGATAAACAAGCTACATCTATCTTATTTTGGAGAAAAATAAAACTAATGGTAAAATGATAACAAAAATCCAAGTCATTCTTATTGAGAATGATTATACATTATCATACCTTTGAACATTCTAATGCCATTGACATCTCCTTCCAAATATCTTCTAGCCCATCATCTTCAGCGTCAGGATGATTGTCTTCATCTTCTATGCCAACATACTCACCTTTTTCTTTCTTAATTTCAAGTTCGCCTCTTGGTTCTTCTTGTTGAGCTCCACCTTTTGCGGTGTAACTACGTGCTTGAGCTCCACCTTTTGCAGGGTAACTATGTGATTGACCTCCACCTCTTGCAGAATGACTAGGTGGAGCACGGAAGTCCTGCCAGTAATGGAAGAATGAGATAAATAAATTACACTAAATTATGAAATTCTAGGAACTAAAACATGGTGTCCTTTTGATGATTTTGTCTATTAAATTTACAAATGGAAACAACACCTAAACTGAAGTGGAAATAACACTCAGCATATTAAAGATGAGATGAAATGAAATTTATGCAATAAATTACAAAATACAACAGATGGAAAGAAGAGTAACTTATATATTATAATTCACATGGTTGATATAAACTAGGAAAAGAAAACATACATAAAAAGACTTCCCAGGAAAAAAAAAGAGAACAGAAATTGAAAGCAGAACTAAATCATTAAAACACACCAAATTAAAGTTACAACACAGGTTAAGAATTAAAATATTCTTTGTTTGGGATGATCAATCAGCCTGAAAGCCAAGAAGGCAAGAACTGCAGGTTGCATTGACTTAAACAAAGAAACAGAATACAGATTGACCGGTAAGGCTTCAGGAGAATATATATTGGAAAATATCTGGTATTTTTTTTTTCTTTTATAAAGTGTTTTTATGTGGTAAAATATGCCAAGTATGTGATGTGGAAAATGTTTTCTGCTCTCAAAAAGCGAAGAAAGAATAACACAAAAAATTTTCAGGCTTTTTTCCATTGACTTGCTGTTTCCTCCCTACCAAACACCAAAAAATTTTAGAAAATTTAAATGAAGCATTTTTTAGACATAAAGATCTATAGTATCTTTAGTGGAAACATGAGGAATCATAGTGCTAAAGTGTTCACATACATGTTAGCCTAAGGCTTAGTTGTAATGTCCTTACTCCAATGATTTCCCCCTTTAAAAAAAAAAAAAATTCAGAAGAATAAATTATTATATTTTAAATAATAATAGCTTCATTTACAAAACTTCAGAAGTAACAAAATTTGAAATTTCAAAAAATTCAAAAAATTTTATTAAAAAAAGCTTTAAAATCATTTCATTCAACTCAGAGTAGTCCAAATTTGAAACCACTGCTTGTAACTCACCATTGTCTGATTATGTGTATATCATGCATGTTTTGATCATTATATTCATGTGTGTGTCCTTAAAATGAAACTCCATTAATACAAATGCAGGGTAGACTTACCAAAAAGTCCTTCATGAGAAACTGACCAGCTGGTTTTGGCAAGACAACCTCCTGGAAAGGAACAAAATGATTCTGACATCCATTGTCTTCCTCATCTGAGTCAATGACCACAACAGGATGTGATAATGCTTTAGCATCATTTACATGTTGTAGTGATATTGCTTTAGCATCATTTACAGTACAGTCATCCTCCAAATCAATGACATGGTTATCAGGCAAACGAGTAGCTTCTTTCGAAGCCTCTTTACTCTGGTTCTTTTCCGCTTCCAAGAATGTATTTGAAAGTGCAGGATACTTCGCAAAATACGGGTTCAGCGTCTGCATCTTTCTAGCAATGAGGGCTTTTATATCTTTCGTAACACTTCCATATTTACCACAGTCTATACTTTCCAGCAAGTTAGGGATAGCAAATGGATCGCTGTAATCAATAACTTGTGGAGAGACCTTTGGTTTCTTCTGTTCACTATCATCATGCTTGCTTGTAGAGAAGACTGTTCTACCATAATCCTTTCCATTACTGGACAACTTCCGTCTTTTATATTCAATTGTGTAAAACCCAGTTTTTGATACAGGTTGAACTATCATTTGTACAAACATAACAAACCATAATCAATGAACTATTGCTATCATAAAGTTAAGCATCAATGGAAAGGGTAGGGAAGGGAAATTATGATATGGGAAACACCACAAGCGCTTCTTTTCTAAACAAGTATATACTATAAACTTAGTTGTCAAAAAAAATCAATAGTTCAATAAATGTCACTGCATATAAGTAAGTTACGCACACACCCTGTGAGTCTTGAACCCGTGACCTTACCCTCCATCCCATTTAAGGGAGGAAGAAGCGCCATTTCTACTAGAGCTCATTAGCAACATCAAAGATTACTCTATACACAACAAAATAATCACACTTTTTCTTCGAAAATCTGTATGCACTTTATAGTTCACAAAATTAATTTCATAGTACATTTAACCCAAAAAAGGGTCTCTTGAATTTCAGCTATAACTCATTAGATAAGTGGAAGATCTCTATACAAAACAAAATAATCACACTTATAAATCACAGATTGTTTTAGAAGCTCAAGCTGTTATGAAATGGTGAATTTAATCATTTAACCATAATTCCAACACTTTCCCTCACGTGTGGGCACATATTTCCCCAACACGTAGAATTTAAACCACCCCTTGATCCCAAAAGCTTAAACTATAATTTAACCATAATCTAAGAAGCACGGACACAGGTATGGGCATTGGTACTTGTACAGGTACAACACGGGCAGTTTCTGGGGAAAAAAAAATTTTATATCGTGACAAGACAGGTACGACACCCCAAATGAAGAGTCCTTGTTTCCTATATCATAATTCTATCACACACTTTACTTTTCTTCAAAATACAAGTACACATTTTGTGGTTCAAAAAATTAATTCCAAAATATAGAAATACCTTAATCCAAAAATGGCTCTCCTGCATTTCAATTATAGTCATGGGTTCAAAATTTACATTTCCTATACTAGACCCCCACCTTCCTATAATTACTCTAATAACCAACCAAAAACCCCAAAAAATAAAAAATAAAAACACACTAAAAATAGAAAAAAAATAATCTTTAATAACCAAACAGAAATACAAAGTAAACAAACAGGTCCAAATTTATCTAAAATTCAAAGAAAATGAAACATGCAAATAGATAGAGAGAAAGTACCAATCGGAGTAGCGTGATTACTCGGCAAGATATCAATTGCTGGCTCCATGACTCACCAAAATTCACGAGAAACTCTCTGTGCAGAGAAAAAAAAAAGCAGTGTTATTACTTTGAAAAAAAAAAAAAATCAAATTGAAATTGAGGCGTCGAGAGAGAGAAAGAGAGATTACGATTGGAGCGAATATTTGACTCACATTTGCTTCACATACACACACACACACACACAGCGCTAGAAGTCTCTCTTTCTCTCTCTAAAACACAGTCAGATGAGAGAGAAAGAGAGAGAGAAGCTATAGGCTATGGTTACTCGTCTCTTTGGTGTTGTGTAGGCAGTGAACTCTCTCTCAACTCTGGCTAGTACTCTCTCAGTGTCTCGACGTGGAAAGCATCGCGCAGAGAGAGGGTATTGGGTGTGATTTGCTCGGACGGGTTAAGGGTGCGAGTGAGTTGCGCGGCGGGATTTTATTGGTGGAGTTTGGGATGTGACCAATGGGGATTGAGATGGAAAAGTCTCTTTTGGTATTGTAGTGTGTACGGTACCTGGATAATCGTGTAAAACGCGAGGAATTAGGTGTGTGTTTGTTGGGGAACCACGTCTCTTCCCCCGTTTGTTTGGGTCTCCAGAGAAGTGTGCTCTGGTCTCGGAGTAAAAGAGTTATCCATTCCAAATGAAATTAATATTTGGCATTCTATGAAGAAAAAATAAAAATAAAAAAATGACACAACAAATCCTAAGTGTGATAGAAAGTGTAGTAAAATGGTGGAAAAATATATGGATAGAGCAATAGCAATTTTATTTTTATAATTTATTAAGATGGTAAGTTGTGATTTGTGGCATATTATTTTACATTGACTTAGGGGTGTGTGCAGTTTGGTTAAATTAGTTTTTTTTTATTATTTAAAAAATTTGTAACCAAATTGATAAGGATTGGTTTTCCCAGAACCGGAACCGATCCACACCGCCAAGGGTCGGTTGCAATTTTATGTGGTTAGTTTAATCGATTTAAAAAATCATTACTAATCAGTTCAACTCTAACAGTTGAATTGGACTTAATTTTAAATTCTATCTCTATCACACAAGACTTCTATAGTATATGACAGGGAATAAATGGGGCGAAGTGGTTGTGGAAGGGAGGTGATGACGGAAATATGAAAGGTAGAGGTACACACACAAAATCTCAGAGGTTGACTAGTTAAAGTAGCACAATTAGAGTCTACAAGTTTTGGAGGACATTGTTTTTCTGAGGGTAGACCTAACTTCTTAGTGAGCTTATAAACAAAAGCCTATGTTCTTATGGAGTTTCCCCCATAAAACCATTTTTTGGTCTTATTTTTTCCTACAAAAGAAAACAACCACTCTCATTGTCCAGTAAGAGACCTGGTTCCAATATTGCTTATACTAAATTCAGATGGTTTCGTGGTCAAATAGTTTTAAAAAAATCATTATAGGACAATTAGATCAATTATAGAACAATTATAGAAAAATCATTATAGAACAATCATTATTAAAAAAAAAATTATTTCTTTCTTTCTTTCAATTGCAATTACTAGACAATTAGAATCTTAGTGAGAGAGAGAGAATCTTAAGAACTTAAGGGCGAGAGGTGAAAGAAAGACTTACCAGCAGTTTGCCGCGATTGGGCTGAGTGGATTGGTCGGCGGCACTTGGTGAGAGTTGAGAGCCGAGAGGTGAGAGAGAGAGAGAGAGAGTTAAGGTGAGAGGAGAGAAAAAAGAATGAATTTATAGTATCAATAAGGCAGTAACCTAGCACAAAACGACGACATTTTAGTGCTTTTTTTTTTTTTCACAACCAAGTGAAAATGATGATGTTTTATAGCTTCAGTTAAATTTATATATATATATATATATATATATCAAGATTATATCATATCAGTCGGTTTGGTGGGTGTATCGGATTTGGGCATCTCTTCCATTGCTTGCACCACACCGGCATCAGAACGCTTCTCGCCCTACACTCGCCAACCTCGGCTCAGTTGGTCTGCCCCACCAACGGTGCACTACGTTGGCACTGGTCAGTTGCTTCGGCTTCGGTAACGTTTTGCTCACCCCTATTCAAAGATATGATTTTTTTTTACATTGTACCAACTATAACATATTATCCTGACAATTGTTAAAAAATGTGTAAATTTTTTGCATCACTATACTTATATGAGCAATGCTAGGACTATATCATTTCACACAATTTTAGTCACAACTTGTCACGTGACGAGTTGTGAGTGGTAGATGTGTGGTGGTGGGTCCATGTGAGACCATACCTCCACCACTTACAACTCACCCCATAATGAGTTGTGGCCAAAATTATGTGGTCCTAACATTTTTCTACTTATATATGGTAAATTATATTGGCACTCCCGAGGTAATAAACCTTGACTCAGCATGCCAACTTTTCAAAAATGACACTATACTCCCAAAATTAGCAAATTTAATAAACACTCCACCCCTTAACACCTTTTTTGGTAAAACGGTGTTAAATATTGAAGAATAATGTTACTTTTTAAAGGAATATTCTTGATAAAAGAAAAGTCAAACTTCTCATACACCTTCTTTGACGTAATCAAACACTCGGATCATCCTATTTATGAAAACCAAACAAGCAGTCTCCTCTACGTTTTGCTACGTTTTGCTTCTTTGCTATTCTTATTAGAGCATTTATGTTAGTCTTGTAATCCTTCTCAAAAAAAAAAAAAAATGTTAGTCTTGTAAAATATAACGAACCTCAAATTTTACCCAACCAACACCCAAAGCCTTCCACATCAGTCATCAGTGTAAGTATTATTGTCAAAAAAATACATTTATGCTATATTAATTGTGTAAATTTATATAGTTATTGTAGCTTTACAAATTAATATTTTAATAATTATTTACTTGTTTTGGTTTGAATATTAAAAGAGGAAGAGAAAGATGATTTTGGGTAATAATAAAAAATTTGATAAGAAAATAATATTTTAATAAAATGTAGTGTAAAATAGATAATTTGATATAGAGTGTTTTGAAAAGTGAACATGTAAAATAGAAAAAAGTAAATTTTTATTCTAAAATAGATATAAATTTTTGCAAAATATGATGTGAATGCTCTAACCAATACGTTTGAAATTTATTAGCAACTAATCCACATAAAAAAATATTGGAAAAAAAAAAAGAAAGAGTGACAAGGTGAATTAATGTAAAAAGAAATACTTTGAAATTCAAATAAAAAATTAAAATGATAAAATTTATTGAAAATCAATGACAAAATCTTGGATCCGTTACCTGAAGAATCTGTTTAACATAAAAATCCTATCATCATCATTTGGTTATTTTTAGCAAGATTATAAAACTGAAAATAAAATAGTTTACGAAAATGATCAATAGCTTGAAAATTGCTTATTTTTAAAAAGAATGTAAGATTTTTATGTAGTTTCCTGTGGAAGTTAATAATAAATATCCTAGGCATTGACCGTAAATAGTAAATAAAGAACTGGAAAATAAATAAAAGTGTGAAAAAGGAATGTTTGGTCACATGAAATAAGCTGGTGGAGTGTTTGGTTACATTAAAGAGGTTGTTTGGACGTTTGACTTTTGATTTATTGGGAATATACCTTTTCAAATGAATATTTCCAGTGTGTTTGGATATCACTTATTTTACTGAAAACTGAAAACACAGTAGTAAAAATAATTTCTAAATATGTGAATACTACCGTGGAACTCATTTTTAATAAAAGTTTTGTTAAAAAAAAGGTTTGTGAGTCCCGTAAATAGTGCACGGATCCACTGGAAAAGCCAACAGCCACAGAAACGCGCGGCTAAAAAAGAAAAAAGAAAAAAGGAACGCAGACACAATAAGCTGGCTTTTCATCAGTACCCAAACGGGTACTTCATGTCAAGTTTTAAAATAATTTAGCTTGGAATAAAATTAAGAGGGCATGAAGTCTTGTAACTCAATTAACATTTACCGATATACACTACTGTCAGTTTCTTTAAAACTTTTTTCTTTTTCCTTGTATGTGTATATTAAAAATACTTAGTATTCTTAAAAAAAAAAACATTTACTAATATTTTTAAAGAAAGTATTAAGGGTTCATATTGTCCCTCCCCTGTTATACTGATCATCGAATTATTGAAAGAAAAAAAAGGTTAAGGGGGGAAGGGTTTCAATTTATTCTTAGAATTTAAGGGTGTAATGTCATTATAGAAAATCGAGTATTTTTAGCCTCCGTTTGGATACCAATGAAAAATGAAAATTATTTCAATAATTCAGCTTATTTTTTATACTATTCATGGGTCCCACTATACTATTTTAGTTAACTTTTACCTTTATCTACAATACTTTCAACAATAAGTTTTAAATTTCAGCAAAATAAGCAATATTCAAACAGACTCTTAGTTTAGTCTTTGCTATAGCTCAATGATGTTAGTGTAATTAGCCTGAATAATATATGGGTAAATTGTGTTGACCTTCCATGAGTTTTTTCGTTTTTGCACTCATTCATTTAGTTTGAAATAAGACACTCACCTCCGCAAAAATGCAAACTATCTAGGTTGACTTCTCATTTATAACTTAAAGAAAACTTTTAAAAAATTCGAACATTCTATTTTACCCTCCACTTAAAAATGTCATCTACACCCCCTATGATGCAAGATGTCGAAGCGTCAAGAAGTAGAACACGTCTATCTCTAGAAAACAAGAAACAAAACACGTTTGTTTTTGAAAATAACCTCGAATCCACGAAGGTTCATTGAATCCACGAGGGTTCTTTGAATCCACGAGGGTTTCTTGAATCCACAAAGGTCCTTGAATTCACAAGGAGAAATGGTCTGGAATCTACCAAAAAATAGAAAGACAAAAGTCTGAATTTTATGATTGAAAAATTGTTAAAAAAAAAAACGTGTACAGACTTAGGGGCCTATTTAAAGGCTCTGTAAAACTTGACAAGCAATAAAATATATTTTAAAATAACTTCTAATTGATACCTAACCAAAACAAGAACCAAATTTGACCTAAAAAACATTAAAAGCACCTAAAACAAGGAAATAAATGCCCTAAACCTAAAATAATGAAAATTACATAAAAATACCAAAAATTAATAAATTACAATAATTAAATTGTAGATTCTGTCCTACATCAGACCCTTTCACTTGAAACAAACTTGTCCTCGAGTTCATCTTTGAAATCTGAAATCTTCCATGCCAAGAGAACAAATACTTTGAATACTTCATCTTCCTTGTCTTCTTGCCAAACTTGAAAGTCATCAATTGAGCAACTGGAACTTCTTATCCCTTGATCTTCATGCAATTAACAATATTCACCAAATAAGAGTCAATAATCACATCAAATCTTTCCACCCCAATAAAATCAATAAACTTTATTTCGGTGTCTCCCACCAAAATAATAGGAGCTTGAACGTTGCAATTATCTAACTTGACTTCATCAAGATCGTTGACAACTTCCTCTATAATTTCTTCTTTAATAGTTCCTACTATCTCGACCTCAAGATTTTTCTCTATAATAGGGTCTTCATTAATCTCCTCCACAATCGTGATTTTAGGTTCTTCTTCTATAACAAAGCCTCCATTAATTTCCTCAAAAATTTCTATATTTTCTTCTTTGACTTCTACATATTCTTCAAGAAAAGTATTTTCTTCAACATGTAATTCTTCTCTTAGTGGTGGAATATATGGCTCTTTAAAATAATTCAAGTGTGAACTTCTTGGCTAATGATAATCTTGTATTGTATACGATAAGATTTCTTCACAATCCAAAGGATAAAATTTGATAGCAAGCATCTTTTTCATCATTGGCCATGAACAAATTTTGTCTTTGCCTTGTCGGATTCTATCAAATTGTACTCGTTCCCACCAACGTAAGGCATACTCACTAAGTTTATACAAAGCAAGTCCAACTTTTCCCTCATAATAAATATTCTCAAAGTCAAATAAATCCTCTAGATCAAGTAGCCAATCAAGAAAATCTTCTTTATAAAAATAACCATTAAAACTTGCAATTCTTCTATAAGGTTTATATGAAATTTGCTTACCAATAGGTTGCTCGTGAGTTATGTCTCCGTGACAGTTATCCCTATTGTTTTCATGCTCCAACGACAGCATCCTAGCAAAAATATTTGTGAGTGCTAGCTGTACATCACGTAATACTTAGGGTGAGTTTGGTTTAACTTTTTGAAACTGGGTTTTTTGAAAAAGTAGAGTTTTCAAAAAGTGTAGTATGAAAAAGTATTTTTTCAAAAAACTGAGTGTTTGGTAAAAGCTGTTAAAAAGTACTTTTTGAAAATGTTGAATGTTTGGCTAATACTTATAAAAGTGGCAATTTGAGTTATAAATTATAAAAAATGACAAGATATATATAAAGAGAATTATTTGTTTTAATTACCTCACTTAATGCAATTTATGGACACAATATTTTCACAAAAATTTCACAATAAAGTTTATATGATAAGTTGTTAATAGTAGGAAAAAAAAAATAATGTCACTAGTAGGTCTAGATGAGAACCATAACAACTTATTATGTAATTGTTATAAAAATATTATGTCAATAGCACTATTTTTTTTTAGAAAAAAAAATAGTACTAATTTAAAAAGTTTAGAGATATAAGAGCAATCACATCAGTATATCTAAAAGATTTTGTCTATTTTACACGAAAACTTACTTTTTCTATTTTACACTATCACTTTTACAAAATACTCACGTCAGTTTATCTATTATACACACTTTTTTATTAAAATAATATTTTTTTCTCACTTTTTTTATTATTTGCCACCTACCCCACCTAACCCATAAAGTATCTGCCTCTCACTTTCCCCTAACCCATAAAGTCTCCGCCCCTCTTTCATCCCTCAAAGTCTCTGCATCTTTTTTTTTTTTTTTTGGACAGTTCGAAAGCTACAAGGTAGAGAGAAGATGATGATGATGATGAAGATGAAGATGATTGAAACATAAGGAAATCCCTCATCTCTCCTTAATTCTCAGATCCCCTAAGTCTCTGCCACTATTGGGTTTGTATTTGATTTTGATTTTATGTTTTGGTTATGGGTTTTCAGTTAATGGTTTAATTTTGAGTTGATTTTCTATGGATTTTGGGTTTGATTTTGAGTTGATTTTGAGTTGGGTTTGGGATGGGTTTTCCAATGGGGTTTGGGTTGATTTTAAATTGTTTTGTGTTGATTTTGAATTATTTTTGGTTTGATTTTGTTGATTTTGTGTTTGGATTATTAAATGTTGAAATGGTTTGTGGTGGTAGACCGGTGGTAGTTGGGTGGTGTTGTGTTTGTATTTGATTGATACTCACTGTCGGCTCAACATACTAAGCAAGTGAGGCGATCACCTAAGGCCCCCAAGCAAAAAAAGACCCCCAAATTTTAACCAATCAAAAATTTTTAAGTCCCAAAATATTAAATGATAAAATAATGTTAATGGTGACTCAAATAAAAACCAAAATTTGCTAACTCAATTGTTGTGAAAAATGTAATATATATCGTAACATTACTTCTACCTAATAGGATCTAATTCTTGAAAGTATTAATTAAGCCCAAAATTCTAACCAATAAATAAAAAATAATTTTTTTCTCAAAGAAAAAACTAGAACAAATAAAATTTTCGTTACCTTTCACATTCTCCATGGGTGTTTTTCAGTGTAGAATTCATTAACTCCCACATAGAGAAGCTAAAAAAACACACACTCTCTCTCTCAACCAAACAACTAAAATTTTAAGACAAAAATTATATACATATTCAATCTCAGACCTCAATTTCTCTTGTACGAATTGCTGGAAATTTTGCCCCACTCTCTATTTAAAGCATAAAAAAGAAATTATTTTGAAGCTGTAGCCGCTGTGCTTCAGACCTTCTTCTCCTCATTTGAGTCTGATCCTTAGGTTTGTTACTTCTCTAAAACCTTTGCTTTTTTCCTGAAATTTCTCATAATTCGAGCTATCTTGTTTTACTTTCTCTTTATTTTATTCTTGGTAATTACTTTAAGTTCTAACACAGCACATAGGTAAACTCATTTTCATTCGTTCATTCATTTAACATATTGGTTGGGACGTGGGGTAGCATAGGACCATAAATTTATTTTATTTTATTATTTTAGTAATCATGGAACTACGTCTATACTTATCTTTTAGGGTTTTAATTTTTTAAATAAATTTTACCTTCCATTTTTTGTTGAGAATTTCGTTGATTCGTTATAAAAAAAATTTACTTGTATACTCTTGTATGGGTCCACATTAACACTACTAGTTGTTATTCTGTTAACAAATAAAACTATTTTTGCGAGAAAAAAAAAAATCAACCGATAAAAAATTTTAATATTTAAATTAAAAAAAAGGCCCCACTTAGAATTGTTGTTTTAGGCCCCAAAATACCTTAAGCTGGCCTTGTTGATACTTTCTTGACTAGTGTTGGTCTGTAACAGAGGAGCAAGAATATGAGGGAGAAGAGAAAAGGGCAAAGTTAGAGTTTTAAGTAAAAGTAACGCGTAGGAGCTTTTGTAAAATGCTCCTCAGAGCTCCATACTGCGAATGTGCGTTCTCTTCACAAACCCAAAATGCAACTTTTTTCCAAAAAGTTGCTTTTTATACCTAACCAAATGGGCTTTTTGTATTTGTAGTTTCAAAATGGGCTTTTTGGGTTGGAAAAGCTAAAACAAACAGGCACTTACTAAGTTTTTTATCACCGAAATTGCTACTGTCTCATACATTAGCCACCAGACCATGATAAGTCAAGGCTCTAATACCAACTGATGCGAGACGCAGAAGCATTAAGAAGCAGAGCACGCCTACCTCTAGAAAACAAGAAACAAATCACGTTTGCTTCTGAAAATAATCTCGAATTCATGAGGGTTCCTTGAATCCATAAGGGTCCTTGAATCCACAAGGAGAAAGGGTCTGGAATCCATCAGAAAATAGAAAGACAAAAGTCTGAATTTTATTGATTGAACAATTGTTTAAAAAAAAGTGTACAGACTTAGAGGCCTATTTAAAGGCTCCGAAAAACTTGACAGACAAAAAAATATATTCTAAAATAACTCCTAATTGATACCTAACCATAACAAGAACCAAATTTGACCTAAAAAGTATTAAAAACAAGGAAATAAATGCCCTAAACCTAAAATAATGAAAATGACATAAAAATACCAAAAATTAATAAATTACAATAATTAAATTGTAGATTCTGTCATACGTCACCCTTTAATAAGAAATTTGGGATTTATTAAAACTTTTTTTTTTTGGAGTATTTTAATGCCTTTTTTTAAGTCATTCATAAGAGGTAAGTGTAAATAGTTTGCATTTTGGAGGAGATTAGTGTCTTATTCAAAACTAGAGAGAAGGGAGTGCAACAACTAAAAACCTTATGGGAGGTTAGTGCAATTGTCCCAATGATAGATCATTTAAAAAAAAAAAAATGATAGTTATAACTTATAACCATGGGGAAGAGAGATTCAAACCTTGAATCTCCTAATAGATGAGAGCATGTTATACCATTGAGCTAGAAGACTGTTGATATATATCATTTTTATATCTTAACATGTTCAATGTAATATAGTGTCTATTTGGAAATAGCTTATTTAGTTGAAATTGAAAACTTTTTGCTGAAAGTACTGTAGATAAAACTAAAAGGTAGCTGAAATAGGATAGTGAGATCCATAAATAGTACCAAAAAGGGCAATGAGACTCATGAATAATAGCAAAAAAAAGTTGAAGAGTAAAAAAAGTTGGCTTTTTAAGTCATGCCAAATGCATACATAAGAGAAATATAACAATAACAATACTGAAAGAAAAGCTTTTATGTTGTTTATGAATGAAAGAGTATAACATAGCCCAAACTTTAACCATAAAATTATTGCATCTTTTCTTTTGATTGGAAAGGAAAAAGATCTGTGCATTTTTGCATACCTTATATATATGAAACGAAAAAGAGTAAGAGTTTGTTGTTGGGAAAGAAAAAGAGATTTTACGATATTTATATATTATGAATACACATGTTTTAGACACTCGTAAAGTTAATGAGTTTATATATAGCAGGAAATTATCTCCTTCAATTAAATCATTAAATTTCCTCTTATTTTTAGCTGGATTCGAGACATATGATATTTATTTGATCTTTGAACACCACGTGTCTTACATACAAATAAAAATTAAAGAAAGGGTGTGCATTTAACCCACTAACCTGACAAAACCGACCTAGTCCCACCCAATGCCCCTAGTTGGTTTTAGTGGGTTAGAGGATTGAGAGATTTATTCCCCTATTTATTTATTTATTTTTGATTCATTTAGGTATTTAAAAAATTAGCTTGATGAATTTGGAAATTTGCAACATGGTTAAGGCTTTTTATGTGAATTATAACAATTTAGTAAAAAAGTATAATTTAATAATTAATTAATGAAAGTTCAAATTTTTACCAAGGCATGAAGCGCGTAAGCATAATCCAAGGATCCAACCCAAACTGATCCAAATGGATTAGGTTGAGAATTTCTTAACTCAACAAGCTCAGGGTAGGTTGAAAAATTCCCAACCCAACATATACACACACCCTTGAATGGTAGTGAATCTTATTCCAATGGAAAATTGAATAAAATTTACAAATAATTGATACTTTTTATTAGTAAAATACAAGAGAAGAATAAAGTTTTTAAAATGTCAAAGGGCCACCCCTATTTATAAAGAAATGATTTATAATTTAATACTTAATTTATGAATTTAACTAAAAATTAAGTTTTAAAATAATAAAAATAAATAAAGAAAAAACCTTAAAAGTAGGGCTGTTTACGGGTCGGTTTGGGTTAAGTTTGTGCTCAACTCGCAACCAACCCATATTAGTATCAGGTTCATTAGTTCGAGTTGCTATCGGGTGGTGGTTGGTTTTGGGTGAAATTGAAAACCGTCAAAATCCACCAAAACATGGCGAGATCTTGCTAGATCAAGTGAGATCTTGTCGGATCCAGCGAGATTTCTGCCAAATTGTGCAAAGAATTTGTTGGATTTAGCTAGATCCGATGTATATCCATCGTATTTAGTTGAAAATGTGGTTGGAAATCTTGAAAAATTGTGAATTGATAATCATTGGGTTGGTTGAGTTTCATGGGTTTTGGAGGACAAGATCCGAAACCGACTCACAAACATTGGGTTTTTGAAGGTTGGGACTTGAGTTTGACCATTGGAGTAGTTGAATCAAGTGGTTACGGGTCAGGTTCAGGTGGGTGGGCTTGACACCCCTACTCAAAAGTTTCAATACTCAAAATTTTATGATATAACATTTACATTAAAAATATTAAAACTACCACAAGTTTTACAACATAATCTAACAATGTAAATATTATATGATAAAATTTGTAGTATCTTTAGTAATAGCATAACACCTTATAAATATCTCGATTAACATGTTTGGTCCTAACAGATTGAAAGGGGTGGATATTAAATCCAAATCAATATGAAAAATATGGTATTGGCACTTTAGAAAGCATTTCTAATGTGCATATAAATATCTCGATTAACATTTGTAGTATCTTTAGTAATAGCATGATGCCTTATAAATATCTCGATTAACATGTTTGGTCCCAATAGATGTGGATATTAAATCCGAATCAATATTAAAGATATGGTATTGGCACTTTAGAAAGCATTTCTAATGTGCATATTTCTAGACATAGGATAGCAACTTGACTGATTAACCCCATGTTTGCCAAAAACACAAATGCACCAATGTCCCTTTGTCTTTCCTGTCCCATATTAGAATATGATGGCTCACCCACCAAGTACACGCATTGTAGAATATATTCATTATTCCTCATGAAAGTTGGTATACTATTAGCAATATCACCTATATATTCATTATCAATAGCGTTCCTAATTTCATACTTCTGTTCTACGACTATTGATTTACATGAAAATCTAACATGTAATTTTGTGGATTCCATACACCTAAAAAAGATAGTATTATTGACTTTTATTTTGTCCGGATATATATATTATGTAGCTATCATAGTATCGCAACTATGAGATCATAATCACCGTGGGAATAAATGATGTGGCTTGATAAGCATTGACTAGAAAGGTGGAAAGGGGGGCTGTATTGTTGTCGTAGGCCTAGGCATATCACATTATCACCCATGTAGGCATATACGCTACTGTTGGAACTTGGGACAATATTCCAAACTCTAATTTCAATAATGAATATGAAAAAAAAATTATGCCAAGAGTCTTGTTTAAGGCTCTTTAGTTTTTTCAATTGAGATATTTATGATTCAAATCTTTCATCTCAAAATGTGAAATGAGTAAAGTGAGGCAAACAATAGTAAAGACGAATCATAGTAAATTTGTAAAATATAAATGGCATTATAAGAATTTCGTTCCAAATTCATTAAACTATATTTCATTCCCTCTAATTTTTTCCAATTATGAGTGAACGAAAAATTGGCTTTTTGAGGAAAAGAAGAAGAAGAGGAATTAGTGTTTTTTTTGATAATAAGAGAAATTAGTGTTTTGTCCTATCAATTCCACTATTTTCAGTTTTTGAGTGGAGTTGTAGTGTGTTTTTGTATTAGAACCCTTTCCAGTTTCCTCTTCCTTGTGTGTGTGTGTGTTTGTTTCTCAAAAGTTCCACTATTTCATACTTATCATGGTAAGGGAATGAATTTGACCACATCATTTAAAATCTAAATAAATACAATAACTATGATAATAAATACTATTTAAAAAGTTGATGATGTGATAAATTATAATATACTAATTTCAAAATGAATAGATAGGATTTTAGGAACTTCATAATGAAATTTATTGAAAAACTATAGATAATTTGAATCCTCCAAACTGTAGATAATCTATGCAACAACAACAACAATAATGATAATAATAATAATCTATATCTATACTATTATCTATATTATTAATAAGATAATTCTTTGTTTGAGTTTCAACATTTTGCGTACTAAAATACCCTTACACAAATTCTTACACTCTCTAAAATACCCCTATTTTTTAGTTAAATAATTTTAAATTAAAAAATACAAACTGGTTAAAAGAGTAATTTATTGTTTATAAATTTTGGGCTTTTTCCTTTATCTTCTCCATTCACCTTAAAACTTAAGGCACTATTTTTCTATTTCATTTTTAAACATTATTCCACATTACTTTACTTTTTTTTTTTTTTAAATACAAACAGTTATTTATATATCACTTTTAAACATTATAACATTAAAAAAAACAAAAAAAAATTATTACAAGCATAAACACTAGTCATTAAGTGAATTAATTGAATGAAATTATAAAATACTTATTTATTTATTTAAGTATAAAATACTTTTATTATACTAGTATCATATTCTGTCATCAAACTCAAAAGACTCAAAACTCTATTAAAAAAGAAAAGAGTAATTTCTCAAATGAGCTGACATAACAAGGACAATAATGGGTTACAAATATATAGTAATTTATTTTATTTTTGCAGGACTAGTAATAGTAACCATTATTTATTTTTATAGGTTTGCAAAGGTAAACAATTCCAATCCTCAATTTTCCATAGAGAGAGAGAGAGAGAGATGAGATTGAATATATTATCACTTCACTTTTTGATTAGGTAATAAATCTTAATAATAATTTGGCGCCCCCCCTCAGATCCCAATCCCCCTACTTTAACACACTCTTTGCAGCAGCAGCAGCAGCAGAAGCAGCAGAAGCAAACAACTATTTAGTCGTGTCTCGTGTGTATGACCTTTCCGCGAAGCCTACGGTCACTCATGCCCTTTTCCCACTCCCTCTCTCTCTCTCTCTCTCTTAGATTCTTCACCTTTTCTCTCTCCTAGTCCCATCTTCGATTCCTCACACCCTCTCTCTCTCTCTCTCTCTCTATGGATGGTATATAATAAAAATAATAATAATTCTACTCTTCTTATTAAACCTTCAATACTCTCTTCTTTCTCTATCCCTCTCTCTAATGGCTTCTCAAAACCAGTTATCTTACATTAAGGTACTCCCTTTCCCCCTCAAAAACCCTAATCTCTCTCTCTCTCTCTCTCTCTCTCTAATATTTGGGGGTTTTGGATTTTTTTTTTTGTAGGGCAAGAAAGTCCTTATGGTTGGTGCTGGCGGTATCGGTTGCGAGCTTCTCAAGACTCTCGCTCTCTCTGGCTTCCAAGACATTCATATTGTCAGTTTTCTTTTAATTCTTATTACTGGGTTTTTGCTTTCTTTTTTTTGGTTTTTGGTTTTTGGTTTCTTCTACTTTGACCACTGTTTATTGTTCTAGGGTTTTAGTAATTTTTGCTTGTGTTCACTAGTTGATTGAAGTTTTTTTTATGTGTTTGGTTCTCAGAGGGTTTTAGTGATTGCTTAGGGTTTGTCTTGTTGGGGGATTTTTGTAAGGTACTAGGATTTATGAAATTCGATTTAGTACTTACCAAAAACGTTGATTAATTTAATGTTGCTGTGCATTGCATAACGTAACAAGTGAGAGGAGTTTTACTTCAAATGGTTATAAATCTTTTCCCTTATTGTGCTGTATCGTGTATGTTTAAGAATTTATAAGCTTGGAGTTTCCGATTTTGTTTGTATTGTGTGAGTTGTGCTACGTGGATGGTTCCGGCACGTGTAGTGATAGATCAATAAGGTTAAATCTGAGTGTCGTCGAGGGTTTAAACTTCAGTTGCAGTTGGACTGACTGATATGTAATTAAAGTGTCAGTTATATCTTGAGGCCAGCTAGTTAGCGAGTGCTACTGGTACTTCAGTTCGGGCTAGGATTTTGAGATTCTTCCATTTCAAGATTTTAACGGTTTGGTAGAGACGTGGTGGGACCCCCCCGGCGGGTAACTTATAAGGAAGGAGGTGCCAGTTGTGCTATAGCTCATTGGCAGTGTTGTAAGGTCAGTTGTGGTGATAACATGTTGAAATTTTTGTGCTATCGACTGATGTTGTCCTGTTATAGGGAACATGCTACTATTCATCAAAATGTTATGGAACACATGCTGCTGTGGTGCATTTGTTGGTCACAGCACTGATGGATGCTAGAGGTCTGTAAGGGAAATTGTTTCTATGGGTTTGGGTGGTCAGTGTTGGGTGTATTGGTGGTGAAGGTTAACTAGTTTTGGAATGCAAAAGTGTTAATAATTACTGGGTCATCGTGGAAGGTTTTAGTAATGGAGGCAAAGTTGGTTTCTGTTTATGAAGGGTTGTTGGAGATCATGAGAATGGTCTTGCTGTTTTATTTGTTCAGCAATAGCACCTAGCAATGGCATATGTGCTGATTGAATCTTAAATATTGTTGGATGTGGTGGTGTTCCTAGAAATGGGCCTGAGGTGGCTGTACTGCATTAATCATGATTAGTAGCCTAAAATGGTAGTGTAATGAGCTCAGTTAAAATGTTTGTGTTGGTGGTGGTGCTTTTGAAGGTCATGATGAGGTGTGGTCAAAGACTCTGATGTGTTGGCTAGTGGTGGTTGTAGGATAGGTAGTCATGGTGATAGCATATGCATGGTCTTGGAGTTAAGAGATTCTGGTGGTTGCAGTTGAGCAGCTATGGTTTTGGTTGTGCTAACCCTCTCTTGGGTGATCTATAAGGTGCAAATATGATTTTGTTGAACCTAATGTCAACCTTAGCATGTAATTGCCTTGTGTGATTGTGTGAGTTTTTGTAATATTCTTGCAGTTAATGTGGGAAATATGGCTACTATTTGCAACATTAGCTACTATATCTATATTGACAATTATTTGTCTTTGTGCATGTGCTCAAACGTGTGTGTACGTATTGGGTTAGGTTCAAATTGTAGTAACTCTTTATAAATTTAAACTGCTCAATAATCATCGATGTTAAATTTTAAATCAATCAGGTGTCCTTTACCACCCAATCCATAAAATTATGCATTTAGTGTATTTTAAAATATTAAAAAAATTAAAAATCTTTAGCACTCTTAAAGATGGAGATGGCTCTTAATCCCCATTCATCTTGATATTTGATGAGCATGATGGGTATGGAAAACATATAATCTGGTGGGTAATTTGACAAAATGCTTGGCCAATAAAAAGATATTGGGTGGTATAACTGACATTAACCTATATTTACACCAAGTATAATTTGAAACTAACCATGTATATCATATTTGTATAATGATAAGATAAAGAAGTCCATGTGTTCCATACCCCATCTCCTCTCTCCAGTCTCCACTTGATATTTGATTCTTTCTGGATAATTTAGTGATTAGTCATTCTTGTTTGATAAACTCTTTTCTGTCTACAATTTTGTGGCCGTTTTGATACTGTATTTTCTGATGATCTTTTCAAAGCTTTTGTGGTTTTAAGCAGGAGATTTGTCGGTATACATTGTTGTTTTCGTAACAATTTTCTCATGCATTTGTTACTTCTAATTTGCAGATTGACATGGACACTATTGAAGTCAGCAACCTTAACAGACAATTTCTATTCCGAAAATCACATGTTGGGCAATCCAAGGCCAAAGTTAGTACATTTCCAATATCTTGCACAGGCACCTTCTTTTTTATGATCTTCTCATAGAATTTTCAACCAGGTTGCTCGGGATGCTGTCTTAAAATTTAGACCTCACATAAGCATAACGCCATACCATGCCAATGTCAAGGGTCCTGACTTTAATGTGGACTTCTTCAAGCAATTTAATGTTGTTCTGAACGGCCTTGACAACTTAGATGCAAGACGACATGTGAATCGCCTATGCTTGGCTGCTGAAGTTCCTTTGGTTGAAAGTGGGACTACTGGCTTCCTTGGGCAGGTTATTTACATTTACTATCTATATGTATTTGAAAGAAATCATTTATCTTATACTAAAACAGGTCTGTAATACGGACTTTATTCAATTATGCTTTGTTTGTGCGCATGTGTGTTTGTCATTTCCCCTTCCCTTGATCATTGTATTTTGTGTATTTCTACACACACACTCACACACAAAGTAGGTTTATTAATTCATAAAATAATTGCAAATCATAACTCTTGTTTGTTTTTCCAAAGATGATTTGATAAGAAAGTGGTTGCACTTTTTGTCCATATATATGGCATTTGTAACTTATCAAAAAAATTATATATGGCATTTGTTATTTTGATAAGGATGGTGCTCACTATAACAGTTATAGGATAATTATTCTGAACAGTTGATTTTTAGAGTACTAGATTGTGGCTCCTTCATTGATGATGGCATCTTTTTCCTTATTTTTACTAATTTGTGGAAGCAGGTAACTGTACATGTGAAGGGAAGAACAGAGTGCTATGAGTGTCAGCCAAAACCTGCCCCCAAAACTTATCCTGTTTGCACTATTACTAGTACACCATCAAAGGTATTTCAAATGCTTATTGGTTTTTTATTGTTTCTTTTTTAATCAACTACTTGTTTGAGTTGGAAAACATGAGCCTTTAGTTGGCAGTTGTCTGCCATGAATCATTTTTTTTTTTTGGATGATTAGTTTGTCTGCCATGAATTATTACTTAATACTTTTAACTAGACAATTGTTTTTAATAAAATAGTCGAGGTCTTATGTTGGTTAGGCTTGTAAGTATTTAAATAACAATTTCAATAATGCGAAAATAGAAGATATGTAGTAAGATGATGTTGAGGAAAACAAGCTGCAGTGAAGAGGCATTGAAGGTACCAAGCGCAATATTGTGAGAGGTTCACCTCTAAAAATGAAAAATTACCTTGGAAACCTAGGAGGTGGCAAAAAAAAAAAAAAAAAAAAGGAAGAAGAAAAGAACAAGAAAAATTACACCCATTTACAAAGGACAGAAAAACTTTAACTTGCGGCTCCCTAGTTATTGTGACTGCCATTTTTTTAGATTTCGGTAGATAATTATCTGCAACTGCAACTGTAATTTGTTTTCTGATCGAACAGTTAAAAAATGCAGAATGTCATATGGTTTCTAACAGCTTACAGGAATTACATTTATAATCATGTGTGAATGATCATTTGTCACAAGGGTTAATGATTTAGGCTTCTTGCTTTGATCATTTTCAAGATAAACTCACGCTCTGTAAGTCCTAGGCTATGACATATTTGTTTAACTTTTGCAGTTTGTTCACTGTATTGTATGGGCAAAGGACTTACTTTTCACAAAGTTATTTGGAGACAAAAATCAGGAAAATGATTTAAATGTGCGTTCTACTGATGCTACGAGCTCATCAGAACATGTAGAAGATGTATTTGAACGTAGAAAAGATGAAGACATTGAACAGTATGGAAGGAGAATATATGATCATGTGTTTGGTTATAACATTGAAGAAGCTTTATCTAATGAAGAGACATGGAAAAACCGTAATAGACCAAAGCCTATATATAGTAGGGATTTCTTGCATGATGAAATTGCTCAACAGAATGGAAATGTGGATAAAGACTGTGCAGCAGGTGATCCATCTTCAGTATCTGCCATGGCATCTCTGGGCATGAAGAATCCTCAGGATATATGGTGCCTTAAGGAAAACAGTAGAATCTTTATGGAGGCTTTCAAATTATTTTTCATGAAAAGGGAGAAGGTTTGGTTTGAACTATTGCTGTATTTTGGACAAAGCCATCGACCATTTGATTTATTTTCGATGTCAACAGTCAACACCATACTTTGAAGGGTTTTTTTGTTTTTGTTTTTATTCATTTATTTTTTAATTTGCTGGTAAGCAGGATATTGGAAACCTGACTTTTGACAAAGATGATCAGTTGGCTGTGGAGTTTGTTACTGCTGCTGCAAATATAAGGGCTTCTTCTTTTGGAATCCCTTTGCATAGCCTTTTTGAAGCCAAAGGTATTGCTGGTAATATTGTCCATGCTGTTGCAACAACAAATGCTATAATTGCTGGGTTGATTGTGATAGAGGCAATCAAGGTGCTGCAAAATGATACCAACAATTATAGGTGTGCTCGGTGTATATTCTTTTCCATTGGATATGTATTCCTTTTGAAGTACAGTTAGCCTTTGATTTTGTAAATGCTTGTTCTCATGTTGTGATAGTGGAAGCAATGGTTTTACAGTTTTTGGTTTGTTTTAATTCATGTTTATTGACTTGTAGTTATTTGCATATGACAAGTTCTTTACCTTATTTGTCAATGAGCATTTTGCAGCTGAATTCATTGTCATCTATGGTTGCTTAAAGAAGAAAAGATGCTTTAACTTTTGACAACCCCCAACTAATAAAAAGATAAAAGATGCTGTGTGTGTGTATATATATATATATTCTGTAGTGGGTAAGTTCATGGTTTTCCATTTGAATTATTTTGCTATGGCTGGCTTATTAGAGTTAAAGGGCAGGGTCCAACTTGCAGTCATTTTCAATTTTTCTCTAGAGTGAGTGAATGGTGTCAATTCCATCATAAGTGAACATTGAGGCCCAACTGCTATTGGGGAAGAATTTTTTAGATTTGCAACTTATGAAGGATATTAATCATTTTTTTGTTCAGAAATTTTTACCTGTTTGAAGTTGGCAAGGCACCATTTTTGATGATAATGTTATAGCATGAACTGAGTAGTTTTTTTCCTTTTCTTTTTGTTTAAATCTATTTTGGGGCTGGCTTGCTCTAATCTGATTGGGATGTTTATAGGATGACATATTGTCTAGAGCATCCGACAAGGAAGATGCTACTGATGCCAGTGGAACCATTTGAAGCTAACAAATCTTGCTACGTTTGTTCTGAGGCATGTTAGATCTTCCCTTCCCCTTCACCCTCTTGTAAATTTTAATGGTATTTATTTTTATTACATTTTACTAACAATTGCAATATGCTCACATATGATTTGACCCAAAATAGAGTCCACTGACGCTTGAGATCAATACTCACCGTGCAAAATTGCGAGACTTCGTTGAAAAGATTGTTAAGGCCAAGCTTGGGATGTACTTTCCACTTATTATGTATGGGGCAGCGCTTCTATATGAAGTTGGTGATGATCTTGATGAAGCAATGGTTGCGAATTATGCAGCAAACCTTGAGAAGGTATGTTTTCTTTCTTTGTGTTTTGTCTTTCTTGCCATTGCATTCTCAATGCAGGTTTTTCCTCTTTAAATCTCAGGTATTGTCTGAGCTTCCTTCTCCAGTTACTAGTGGGACTACGGTTACAGTTGAGGATCTAAAACAAGAACTTACTTGCAATATCAATATCAAGCACAGGTTTTTCTTTACCCTATATATATATCCTCTAGTATGAGCTTCATGCTTAAAGAAAAAAATTATAAACTTTCTATCTAATTTGTGAAAGTCCCTTAGATTTCCAAGTTTCACAACTGTTTGGATGGCTAGCTTTTCTGTTTTAACACAATTGTGAGATGTCCTGAGGCTCATCAAAATAAAAAGAGAAAAAGAAAAGTAAAGAAAAGGAAGTGACATGTCTTCAGGTTTTTTTTTGATCGGTAAATAAAAACTTCATTGAAAAAATGAGAAAAAACAAGAAAAGAAGCAAATTCCTGGGTACACAGGACATGTACAAGGAAAGCAAAAGACTGCCCAAAATTACATAAATCTACAAAATCTAAAGCAGAGGGTTGTCAAGACCACTCAAAGTAGTCCTCCATTCAAACAAAGCCAGAAGGAAAATGTGCTTCAATTCGATGATAGAACACTCCTCCCCTTTGAAAATACTGTTGTTTCGTTCTCGCCATATGTTGCACGTAATAAACTGCAAAATAACATCCTAAACAGATGCCAACCTATTTCTTCAGAGTTGCATCTGGATATGTTCTTTATCTTCCTACATTCCACAACCCTTAATTTTTTTTTATTTTATAGGCTTATAGCTTGTATATGGGATGATATTATCATATTGTATTTGGACTTGCCCTTCAAATAAAATTTTTATTACATGTAAAAAAAAAGTATTTCCACTTGGTTTTTGGACTAACATTGGCTGTGTAGCAGATCCTTTGGTTTAGAATTGTTTTAGGATAAATGCTTTCCAGTAAGATTTCTTGGTGTTTGCACTCTTTTCATTTGTGGGTAGAAGAATTTTGTGAAAGGGTGTTTTATTAGTGAGTCATTTTCTGAGAATGGGTTTAGTGGCTGAAATCAGTCTCATTGTTGTAGCGATATCTCAAATGATTTTACATGGTTGTTAGAAGTCACTTTTTTTATGCTTGAAATTGTGCCTTTAAACTAGCAAATGCCAGGTGATGAATAAACTACTACGGATTCCCTTCTGATGTTTGATTTTACAGGATCTGTCCAACCTGCTTATGTGATAATACATGTATAACTGCTTTAAAATATGCCGTCTGTAATGTCATGTGAATAAGATATGTGTGTGTGTGGAATGTGTAATCATCCCCTTGCTTTTAAATTTTGATGGTCAATTTGCCAATGAGTTCTAGCTCAATTGGCACTTGCTCCCCTTATAAGTGCTAGCTGGAGAGTGAAGTCGTGGATTCAAGATCCTACGTGTGTAACCTTCCAATAATTTTTTTGAGAAATGTTCCCCCCTCCCCCCTTCCCTTTGGGCGAAAGTGTTGGGTTGGGGTTTGTCTTTGGTTTTTGTATCTGAGCTACTTAGTAAATTCAGTGTACATTTCTTTCTGACAGAGAGGAATTTGATGAAGAAAAGGAACCTGATGGAATGCTTCTCTCTGGATGGACTCAAGCTTCTTCAGTTGAAAAGGATGATAATAAGTCTAATGGCAATGGTGGGAGCACATCAAATGCTTCACAGGCGCTGCCGGTGGAGGCTGAAGATAATGTTGAGATGGATGTTCCTTCTGGGAAGAAAAGAAGACTATCTGAGATTTCTGATCAAGACCTTTTGAGTGTTACTGATGAAACTAAAAATCATGAGAAATTGGAAGTGGTTGATGATGATGATGATCTTATGATGCTTGACGGAGATCCAGGCCTCAACAAGAGGAAGAGGATGCAATAGTCCTTGCTTGGACTTAATTATGGAGGGTGCAACTTACATCATAATTTTGTATCAAAATAGGGAGATATGGCGATTCTTTGGTACTCACAATGGTTGCTTTAGGCCTAAATATTTAGTTTTTGTGCTCTGAGTTAGATATGGTTAATTGGCCTCTCCATTCCCTTGTATGTTTTACAGTGTAGGGACAATGTGTATTCTTCCTAGCTAAATTAACAGAGTTTAGACTTTAGTGGGACTGTAGCATTGATGGGATTGACCTGACATGAATTCAGTGATTGATTTAATGACCATGATGTTGCAAGCCAGACTCATGTGCTATTTGAAACCGTGGTTTCAGATGGTGTAATCTTTCATTGTTATTTCTGTTTTTGAAAGCACCATCGTTCATAAGACGCGGATCAAAGAAACCGATTGGAGCATCCAGAGGTGTAGTAGGCACTGTAAGTTACATGCTACATTTTTTTACTAGGAGTCCCAAAAAGCTATTCTTGTTTTTGTTTCTGGTGAATAATAATGAGATCTAATGAGAAACAAAAGGAAGAATAGGGGGGATTGGCTAGTCATGCTCCTCGATTAATGAGATGGGGTCCCAAGTCTTACAAAAGGAGGCCCTAAGTGCAACATTGTGGCGCTAAGTATTACAAGATCCTGGGCAAAATTAAAATTCCAAAGCAACAGAAGGAACAAGTCAGGAATATCTTTTCTGATGGCTTCAAACTTCCGTTGGGTGGGCAGTTAAACTGTTGGAGTTTTTTTTAATAGCATCCATCATGACTCTTGCATCACTTTCAAATTGAACATACTTGAGCCCTAGTTTTGAAGCTTTTGAGACGGCTAAGCCTAACTGGGATGCTTTTGCCTCTTGACCAAGCATGAGAGCCTGAGACAGAGACATCTAAAACAGTCCAGACACTGGAAGGCTTTCTTTTTTTTGGGTTTTGGAAATGGTTAGAAAGGATGAAGGGGATAAGATCAATCTTTACCCATTTAAGTGCACTTTAATGGCAGATTTGCAAAATTAAAAGGCCATTATGAGTTCATCCAAACTATAGAGGCAAAGAGATTTAGGAAAAAAGAGATGGTTAATATGGGTGATGGGCAGCAGCTCCCAATCAATTTTCTGTAAAATTCAATCCTTCCATTATTCTGAGACTCCAAAGCGTTTTATATTCACGTTTCACTAGTAAGAAGAGGACCTGAGTGCTCAAATCTGATAGATAGATTGATCAGTAAGGTAGGCTGGTTTAACCAAAAATATCTCACTGTGGTTATGGACCCAAATAATGCTGTCTTTAAGAGGAAGATGCGTACGTTGGATGAGGTTTGCAGTATCCAAATAAAAAATCTAATTCATATTACAATGGGAGAAGATCATGGACATCCATGACATAAAAACTCAAACTTGAGGAGTACCACCATTGGATACATAATTTTGAGTGTGACATTATGAACAACACAATGTCTGATATAGGAAGATCTTAGCATCAATACAACTAGTCTTTTACTTAGAAGATTGAACTCACTGTTATCATTTACGCACCTATGAAATTACATGAAATGAACAGTTGAAATCAAATCTGAATAAAAAAAAAAGGGGAGAAACATTGATAAGATGGTGTCCTAACGATCTAGATGGGGGTATCAATTTAGGATATAGAGTAAGGGTTCTTTTATAGAAGAGGTAACAAAATGAAAAATGTAAATTTAACTTTTTAATTAAAAAAAAAAAACCCTTTTCAAGTTAAAAAAAAAATATCATAGTTTATCAATAAAGATGGAATATTTACAATATAATTATGTTATAGAATGAAACACGTTACAATTATAATAAAATTTTTGAAACTCCTATAATATCCACAATATGGATTTACAAAATCTCAATAATTAACACAAGAACCGAAGATATGCCTTTGATTCCGCTTGATACATAATATTTACACTCCAATATAAGGTGGAGCACATTGTGTGCTACTGGATATTCTTCTACATGGACTTGGTGGAATGTGGGGGGTGCCTTTATTCCTATCCGAATATTTCTTCCTTTTCTTAGCATCTTGGTGTTCTTGTTTCTTCAAATCCTCTAAGCAACGAACATCTTCCATGCATGTAAATGACCTTGATTTACCTGAATAAAACCTTGACAGTCCTCTCCTGCTAAAGAAAAAAGAAAAAAAAAGCATTTAAGTATTTTGAGCCATAGGATTTGAAATAACTTCCAAACTTTGCAAGATAAAAAACTTAATCATGGGTACGTTATAGTTGAGCAACTGGTAAAATGTTTATGGATGAGATCTAAACCTACTTACACTAAAAGAATATTGGAGTATTGACTAGATGGTAAAGAACACAGCGATTATCATATAGTGGTTGTCATATATTCAAATTCTATTGTATTTATCAAAGCTAGAGAAGAAAACTCAAACTATAGTAAAACAAAAAAAACAAGAATAAATGAGTGCATAAATGAGTGCTTACTTCTGTGGAAGATTTGTCCTAAGTGAATCCATGTCAAAAGAGCTCATGTTGTCGGTTTCTTTCTCCATATTTGGCTTAATTTTGAAGAGAGAGAGAGAGAGAGAGAGAGAGAGTTGATGAGGAAGAAGATGTTGATTATGAGGGGGCTTTATATATAAATTATTTTCATGAGAAAAGAGTTTGGTTGATGTAACGTTCACAAATATGTTATAGGGGATAAGAGCTCACACGTAATGGATAGGAGTTATATTTGAGGTTCGATAAATGTGGGATAGTTTGGAGCCACCCACAGGTTTTGGTTTTGCTTACAGATGGAGACATTACAATATCCTTATCTACAACACTATCTCTGCTTCATTCAAACAACCTACCTTTTTTTAAGGCATCTCACTTTATGCCTCCCATATATCACTCTTAATAATGCATAGCAACTTTGAACATTTTAAATGTGGTGGAGAATTAAGATGATTTAGGCCATTCACTTTGTCTTCCCACTTGGGTAATGGATTAAAAGCGTATTCAATTTAGTACACCCACTTGGATGAGCATGTCTAATATGACTACACAAATTTATAGTACATAGGCTGACCCATGACCCATCTAGGTTCATAGGAAATTTGTCTTCATGGTCCTTCTAATTTGCTAAATCCTGTCTTCCATTGGAATTAAAGTAATGATTTTTGTAGTGGGTTTTCTTGTTCAAATCTTATTATATCTAATTTTTTTCGGTATTTACTATATCTAACGGTTTAAATTGCACAAATTTGGGTAAGGAAATTGGCTCATCTAATCACTTGTAGGTAAAAATGACCGTACATAACATGAAGATATTACCATATTTTTGCAATTATGATTTCTGTTTCCACAATTGTGAAGATAAGAACATTTCATAAATGGTATCTATGCATAGAGAAAGCCCTCCTTCAATATTCTTTTTTTTGTCAGGAAAAACCATCTTCAATTGTAACACCCCATTATTTTGATACCAATTAAATTATTATATGTAAATTATAAAGGAGGCATATAATTAAATGGATTAAATTGATTTGGGCCTAAGATATTAAAAAAAAAAAAATACTATGAGATATGAAGCCCAAGTGAGGTAACATAAGTAATTATATGTGCCTTAAAAACCCTAGTCTTTTACTTCTTAAGCTACACGTGCATATACTTATGAGGCTTCCTTTTGCTTCAGCCGCATCACACTACTGAACTTCGCTTCTCTTCACTGTGGTTGTGAGTAGAGATTATAGGTATGGTTTCTATGATTATATTAATAGAAAAAGGGCTTTTAGAATTGTTATTATATTTGATTAAGAATGGTAAATATGGCTGTGCGCTAGGAAGACTTTGAAATTGAACCAAATAGAGTAATAGACTTGGACTTTTTCACCATGCTAAAGGGAAAAAAAAAATGCTTGTGGTTAATATGCATTCATGCAAAGCCTCAATTGTTGACCCGTTAATATGCATTCACACTAGTTCAGCCGTGTACTGGATTTTGGGTCTTTGGGTTGATGATTACAATATTATAATAGGAATTGTTTATATAGCCGTATGGTCCAGGCTTTGAAATTGATTATGTATGAATAGTATGTATAGTCATATGGTCCTCTATTGGCTTTAAGATTGATTTGGCAAAACTATATTATTGCACTATCTTTCTAAGTTCCCAATCTATCATTCACGCACCTGCCAAGGTTCAAAAACTTGTCTAGCTTTATTGTTAAGTCTGGCGGCATAAGAGGAATAAAGGGCTAGCTATGGGATTGATAGAATTAAGATGTAATATGAGCTTCAACTATGTATTAGATTGATCAAAAATCTATCTTTTAGCTATATTGAAGTTTCATGAATATCTATGATTATGTTAATGGAAAAATCTGATTAGGCAGCAATATTTTTAAGTCCAGAAATCTGATCAAAGTTGAAAGTAAATTGGATAGTTAGGTGAATAAATGAAGAATTTTGGATATATCAATATTGTCTAGGATAAAACCGTTTAAGTGTGAAAATAGATTTTTAAGTGGGAAATTGTGTATTGATGAACCTACTTTTGGTGTTGCTAGGTTCTAATTCTACTGAATTGTTGTGATTCAAGGGAGGTTGATTTCTTTTATTTTTGCAACTAAGAGGTAAGTGGTGTTTACTAATTTTAGGGGTTTTCCCAAAATAATGTTGATTTATTAAACTATTTTATATTAAAGAAATATGTTGATATTCTATATATAAATTGATATTTTATAAATGTTTAATGTGCACATTGTTTATTCGTTTTATGAAAAACCTATGGGACAACCTAAATTTATTTAAACTTGTATGTGTGAATATAACTTTATATTTTTGAGAATTATAAATGGATTATTTTGTGAGCATATTGAATACGTTTTGAAAACCTATGGCAAGTCGTGATTAGAAGCTCAGTATGGTATTTAGTCTTTAGCAAGGGACAATCATACTGTAGCTAGTCCTTAGCAAGGGACGATCCTAGAAAAGGGGATAGTGCACATTTGATAGCTCTTTAGTAAGGAAGTATACTATTGAGGATCCAAAAAGGAAGCTCCTTAGCAAAGGAGTGCACCTTTAGGTTCCAAAGGAGCCATCCTTAAGAAAGGGGATGAAAAGGAGGTTCTAGTCCCAGAAAAGGAGATAGCACAATCCTGTCAACGGGGCGTAAACGTTGACCACGAGCAAAACCTAGGAAATTGTGTATGTGATGGTATTGATATATATATTATGATGGCTCACAATATAAAGATATTTTTCTTTTACATGAAATATTTAATGATAAATATTGATGAGTTACAAGGTATGAAATTGCTGTAAGAATTATTTATTTGAAGATTTGTTCCCACACCCCAATATTAGTGAATTCCACTTATTGAGTTATCTCACCCTCCTTTATTTCCTATTACAAATACATTAGAAGGATTATTGGAATAGAGATTCTTGAGAGACAGCAGTTATGAACTATTTTGTGGAACTGAGGATTTTATTATTATTTTATGGCATTAAACATTGTATTGAATAATTATTTTGAGGATGTTTTGTATTTGGTAATTAGAGTTCTAACATTTGTGATGAGATTTTAGATTGTTAGTTTCTTTCATTTAATATTTTTTTTATGGATTATTCAGATTAAATAGACTTTTATTACTTATGATTTTGGGGCGTTACATCAATAGTTAATATTGCTTAAGCAAAAAGCAAGTGTAAATATATTGGGATGGTTCATAGCCTCATACAGAAAATTAAATTAAAAAAAGGCATATAAAAAAAAAAAAGGACCTTTGGGACTTGGGAGCGGCAATTGATGTTGCTTCTAAGGCATTTTAATTTATAGTTCATTTATTTATTTTTAAATAAGGTCATGTTCTAAGGACATAATTAAGGAACAATTTAGTATTCTATTAATGATTTTAATGCATGATTTCTAGAAAGAAAAAATATATATCTGTTAGTAGGATCCCCGGATAGATTGTGTGCCTGCAAATGTAGGTTTTTTTTTTTGAAAATTAGTGTATAGTTTGACCTTTTTCCCCTTGAACTCATAATGGATTAAGTGTTTTTTTTTCTTAATACTTGTGTGAAAAGTTGATTTTCTTTAAAGAGATTTTGAGAACTAGTTGTATAAAAGGTTGAGCTTTTTAAATAAAAAATGACAAGAATGGATTTTAAATCGAATCATTTATGCTATGTAAAAAATACTATCTAATTAATACTTAAGTCACCCTGCCTCGCTTAATGTAAGTAAAAAAAAGAACGCATAACGAGTTTATTTATTTTTTATATGTTTATATAAATGTAATATGATCACTTATTGTGTCTATGTTTGCTAAGTTTCATATAATCATATAGGGATGATTTGGTAGATTGCAATAGATTTAAGACTCAATTTTAAATGCCTAATTGGGTTCAAAGTGATTTAATTAGTTTCTGGAAATGTTTGAGTCACAACAATGATGTTGCTTATTTGGAGGATTGGTAGAAAAATAAATTTTCAAAGTTGGCAGGTGCTGTGTATTTCTTTGCACTGATGTCTTTTGGTTTGTAGCAAGAAAAATTATGAATCTTGCTGGCATAGTCTATATTTCTTCAAACCATTAGATTCTGCCTCTTCTTCACTGGGAAGAACAGGGCAATGCCACTAAACAACAAGGCTTCGGACTAGTTCAAGTTAAATTCAAACGTTTAGGTGCCCTCAACCTCTTAGAGAAGACAAGTGTGATGACCATATAGAAGAAGCTAATTAGGGTTGTCATAGCAATTTCTTATTTTATTTGATAATTCACTAGTTGGGAGAGAGGGGATCTGAACTCTGGTTGGAAATACGGGGAAGTGCTAATTGAGTTACAAGGTTTTTGGTTGTCATTGCAATTTCTAGTTGATATCCATTCCTGTAACATAGAAAATAAGAAACTGATATGATTTCAATAAAAAATCATTCTCCTTTCAAGTTGCTGACAAATCACTTCTAAGTTGCATAGTCTACCCTAAATACAAGTACAATAACAAAAATCTCAAAAATATAATAGTAACAATGTATAGAATGATTAGTACTACATGTATACATCCTTCCATACCAGTACATTCGCCATACCATGTAGACAAATACAGAATATCTCCGTGACCATGGAACGAAATACCTTTGGTAAGAGAGGAGAAAGACAGAGAAGAGAGCTAGTGTAGGTATAGAATCGTTTCAAATATCCTTGCACATCATTATAAGAGAAATGTATGCCCATATAGGCATATAGCTTGAAATTGCTAAAATATCCCATTCCTGATGAAGCAGTAAAACCATCACCACTGCTACAAATGGTTAAATGGAATCTCCACCAGATGCTTAAACTCATACTGATCTAGAACACGAACACCACCACCACAATTTAGAATTTTTACCTACCACTGAGATTAGTAAACTGGGCAAACATTGCGGTTCCTGAATGCTCATCAGTGGCCTGAGATTTAGCTGGACTGTTAGTCTCTTCCGGATGAGAGACTGGACGCGTATCAGGGGTGGAAGCATTTGGGGTTGCAGGCACAATAGCAGGAGAGGCAGCAACAGTGGCAATGGAGTTGCCATCATCCTGATCATCCTTTCCTTGTGAGAAAGCCTCTTGAAGCTGCAAAGTATACTCCAAGTTCCACAGCACATCTCCCATTGTAGGCCTATCCACCCCATGTTCAGCCAAGCACTTTTCTGCAGCCTCAGCAAACTTCTTCAATGATTCAGGATTCATAGAACCAACAAGTAAAGGGTCAATGATCTTGTCAAGCAAGCCCTTTCTCTTCCATTGCATTGCCCAGTCAGCCAAGTTCACTTGCTCCCTTGGGAGTGCAGGGTTAATAGCAGGCCTTGCACATATTGCCTCAAGCAAAACCACCCCAAAGGAGTACACATCTGACTTATCAGTCAATTGCTGCCTCCTGAAATACTCAGGGTCTAAGTAACCAAAGCTTCCCTTCACTGCAGTACTCACATGCCCCTGCCCCATAGGTGCATCCTTTGATAGCCCAAAATCAGATACCTTGGCAGTGAGGTTTTCATCAAGCAAAATGTTGGTGGTCTTAACATCACGATGAATGATACCTTGTGCAGTGCCAGTGTGAAGGTAGTGAAGTCCACGAGCTGCGCCTATACATATCTCTAGCCTTTGCTTCCATGACAATGGTGGCAAGTTCTTTCCATACAAATGATCCCTGAGAGGTCCATTGGCCATGTACTCATAAACTAAGATCATTTCTGAGTTCTCATCACAATATCCAATCAAGGACACCAAATGCCTGTGCCTTAGCTTTGACAGCATCTGAATCTCTGTCTGGAACTCTGTGAGGCCTTGTTCGGATTGTGCGTTTCCTCTTTTGACTGCAACTTTAGTACCATCATCAATTACACCAAGATACACATTGCCAAATCCACCAACACCAATCACTTCATTGGCATCAAAGTTCTTTGTTGCCTCCTGCAACTCTGCGAATGAGAAGTACCGGCCCAATCCCAAAGTTGAAGAGTAAAAGTTGTTCTTGTGAGACCCGATTGAGTTCTTGCTTGACATGAAGCTATTGTCACCAGCATGAAGAGGAAGCAACCATGAAGAGAAGCTATTCCTCTTCTGCCAATCTTGAGGCCTCTTGTGCCATTTGATCACCATTGCACCAAGACCCACAAAGGCTCCAAACATCATGGCAAACCCGACTACAGCCACTGTTTTACGTGTGCCAATGCCACCAACGGCCTTGCTTCCATCTACCCCGAACTCTCCATCAAGACTATTCACAGAATTGCTTATTTTCAATATCTCTAGACCGTTCAAAATGGCGTTCAAATCACCAGAATCCAATTTAGATGGACCAATTTCGACACTTACTCCATTAGACATCAAAGAAGCATTAACCACAATATCCTTATAGTATGCAGCTGCCAATTGATTTTCCAACTCATGCGACAAATCCAGATCAGCTATTGCCATTTTCCCATTAATGTAGACATTGAAGTAGAGGTCATTGAGCGCTTTGCTCACAATGTCACAAAAATGAAACCTAATTAGGTACCCAAAAGCAGGGTCCGCTTCAAAGTTCCACGTCACATTGAAATTAGGATTGTTCACATTTGACTCAGCCATTTCAACAGCAGAGGCATACACTGACTGTGGTGCAATCAGAGGTGTCAATCCATCGGGGTACTTGACAACGGTGGTCGCAACGGTGACGCTTTTTGCCAAGGCTTTCGACTTAAGGTAAGACCCATCTGGTGTCCAAGTCCTTCCCAATGTGTCGTTTGCAGAGTTAACAAGAGGTCCTCCCACATTAAGCCGGTACATGGTTTGATAGGACAATGTGGATAGCCCAGAAAACTTGCCTACAGGGTTAAGGTCATTAGCATCATCGGTGATCAAGTCATCAGGAGCTGAAACAACCTCAATGGCATTGATGAAAGCAGCGGAATTCTTCATCGGCATGAACTTGATTGAGAATTGTGGATCGGTCACGTTCAAAAGGTACTCCTTGAGGACATAATTGGTGTTGTTATCCATGTTGAAGCTATGTAGAAGCACGTACTTATTGGTGTTGACAGAGAAAGTAGCTTTGCTCAAGTCAAATTGATCATTTTTGAATGGATAGAAATGGAGACGAACCCAATGCCAACCGGGTTTTGTCAAGTGAAATGAGTAAATTGCATCCGTGACAAAAATCCTTGCTGACAAGTAAATAGATGAAGGAACATCACCCTTTTCAACTGACACTTTGATTTCTTCCTTGGCTTGTAAGAATTGCTTGGATTGATCTTCAGTTTTGAAGGTTCTTCCATCATTGAGAATGCTTGATTTGTCAGCACCACAATCAATGAGGAAGTTGTCTGGAGGGACAAAGGGAGCAAAGGCTGAATAGGCAATGGTGGAAGCAGAAATCAAGGTGTAGAGAAGGACCAGGAGGAAAGCCATCGATGATGATGATGAAGAATGTGATGATGGCAATAAGGAAGATAGAAAAAGTTTGGTTCTTTTGGACGAGTTTTTTCTTGGTCTCTTTTCTATCTCCATCCCTCCTGGGTGAGGAGGAGGTTAGAATTACAAGAGACTACGAATGAAAAAATAGGTTCTCTTTTGTATCTCTATGATAAATTGGCATTGGTTTTTGTTTCATTTTGGTAATTTGTTACAATTTTCTCGAATATAAGTGGAGGAAAAGAGGTGACAGCCGAAATGGGTTGGAGTTTTCCCAACAATAGTGGCTATTTTTGTGGACAAAGTTGGTTTCTTACTGTGGAAAATACTGTTTTATCTTTAGTGCCCATTTTAGCAAGTACCAAATATCAATGGACATTAATGTTTCCAATAGTTTGAAATGGTCTAACACCTTCCTCTTCGTCCCATGTATGTGTGTGTGGGAGATTGTCTGTCTCTCTTTCCTATGTGTGACAGATTTATTGGTAAGTTGGTAACATAGTTCAGGTCCTTCCTGTGAGCTTCAAGAAACAGAACAAATTAAAAGAGAGCATCAATGGGAGGTGTTTAAAAATTCGAGGACACAATAGAGAGGGTTTGTTAGGCTTTCGGGTGCCTTCCAACTCAGCTCAAGTTTTAAACATGGCTGACTCCATAGTGCCAGCTTCAAGGCTTGCTCAATACAGTTTGAGCTTAAGACGATAAGTTTAATTGATGCAATTTTTTTTTTTTTTTTTTAAATATTTGGTTAGTAATTTTACATCTCAATACAATATTTTTTTGCTTCTTGAGAGTTGAGATGCAAATTTATCAATTAAATTTTTTGTATTTAAGCAGTTTTGCTAATATATCATTTTTAATTGATAATATGATTAATCCAATTAATTTAAAGTAGGATATTGTTAACTTAATTTTGAAAAACAATTTTTTAATGCAAAAATACAATAACAAGTATTGCTAATAAAATTTTGTAGGCGATATATGCATTCAAAAAATAATTTAGTCTTTTTATTATATAATCAAGAATTGTTAAATTACATATTTGAATATCATTACAATAATTTTCATTGCTAATATTCTCTTGTATTATTTCCTTATCTTCAAACTCATTTTTGCTGTTATTCATTTGTGAGATTTTTATTTAAATGGTGAAATGGAGCTCTCCTCCCTTGGGTTGGATCAAGTGCAATGTGGATGCTGTGGCAAGGGACAAGCAAGTTGCAGAAGGAATTGTCTGCAGAGATGACATGGGCAGTGCAGTAAATGTGTGGGATATTTTCATTTTCCCAATTGTTGAAGAAGCCTCATCTATTGTTAAAAGGAGGGGAGGATTGGTCCTTCTCTTTTGTTCATAGATGTTGTAATGAACCTACTCATTGATAAAATTCTGTATTACTCAGCCAAAAACATCTATATTTATATATTACTAAAAGTTAAAGCGTAACATTTAATGTTGTTACGCTCATGTTAAGCCACGTCAGCAGTCATGTCATTATCAAATTTTTTTTTCTAATTTTTTATACAATTTTTTAACATTTAAAGTGAATTAAAAACTCTATTATATTACAGTCAAAATATCATATTTAATTTATTTTATTATTAACTATTCTTATTTATTATTAAATTTTCAATTCTATTTTAACTTTTCATATCCCCACTACTCTCAATATTACTACTATTCTATCTTTTTATCTTCCTTTATTTTTTACTCTTCTTATTCTTATCCTCATACTATAAAATTGTCATTCCCTCTCTTATTCCATGCATAATTTTTATTTTTCCACACACAAAAAGCCTCCCTCTCTCTCTCTCTCTCTCTCTCTCTCTATATATATATATATATATTTTTTTTTTCTTCAGTTTTTGGTATATATATTTTTTATTTTAGTGTAACAGATTGACCATCAAAACATACTGATGCAATATTGAAAGCTCCACCAAATGCATCACAGAAATCAATTTTAGATTACTAGAAGTCAGTCAGTTTGCTAAAATTGGAATTGACTGGTAATCCAGCTTTTTACGATTTAGTTTTTTATTTTATGTTGTTATTTTTTTTACTCTCATTGGTTTTTTAATGTTATATTATTACATTATAAAGATAGTATATAAAAATATAATATTATTTTATTACATAGCATAACCAAAATAATATGGTGTTTATTGCTATACATTTCATTTTTACTATTTTTCTTCTCATCTTATTTTATTCAACATTTAACTTTAGCAACATCCTCCATATCATAATTATTTATATTCTGTCTCATTTAAAAAAAAAATTAAACATATAATATTTTTTTTAAATTCAATAAATAATTTTTTTTTTATTATAAAGTCTTCCCATGAAACATTACAATGCATCAATGGAAAAATGAAATACAAAACAAATATCAATTTAGAAACACTCAATAAAAAAAAAAAAAAAAGAATAAAAAAATTTCTTATAAAGTAGTCCCATAAAACGTTACAATGCATCAATAGAAAAGAGAATACAAAACACATGCTATTTTAGAAACACTAAATTTATAATAATAATAATAATAATAATAAACAACCAAACATATCATAAAATAAACTAATAGTTATGGATATACTAACTTCATGGCAGCAAAATGGAATAAAATAAAAATAAAAATAAATATTACAATATGCGTATTTACTACATTAAAATTATCATTAAATTTGGGAAACAATAGGATGTTGACGAGAGAGAGAGAGAGAGAGAGAGAGAGAGAGAGAGAGAGAGAGAGAGAGAGAGAGAGAGAGAGAGAGAGAGAGAGAGAGAGAGAGAGAGAGAGAAATCAAATGTCAATTAAATAAATTAATTAGTAACCATTAATTGGAAAACAAAGAGGCTAACGGCTAAAGGAGTAAAAAATTAATTAATGATGAACTTACGGATGTTATTAAAAACTTTACAATGCAAATAAATAAATTGTTAAATTCATTTAATTAAATCATATAATCAACAATTAATTACAATTGTAAAAAATTTAAACTTGAAACTAATCAAACTCTAATCTAGAAAATCATTTTATTATCAAAACTAAAAGGAAGACGTTCTTCAGCAATAATAGAAATATATAAGAAATAAAGATAAAAATTTTTGAAATCCTTTTTTTGACATTTCATTTAACATAAGGAAGACATTTCATTTAAAATCTAATGAAAGGTTCTAAGAATTTAAATCTCATTTAATGCCTCTATTATGAAAATCACTAGCCAGTAAAATATGATAATAGTAAGAAATATTATAAATGAGATCATGAAAAGACTAATTAGTCACTATTATTATGGAATAAAGTCTTTTTTTTTTTTTTTTTATGTATCTAAGAAAATGAAATGTATAGAGTTTACTTATTAAGGTATATGTAAAGATTCACGTTAAAAAAATATTTAAAGGTTTTTTTTGAATAAAAAAAAGTATATGTAAAGTTTTTATTAACTTAAAAGACAATGAAAAACCAATTTTTAATTACTACAACCGTTGCTACTCTATAAATCACACACAACTTTATATTTAATTACATAAACTACAGAGTTAGACCATTTTAAATATACACTACCATATTCAACTTATAAATTACAACCCAAATCAATCATAAAATTACACAATCAAAGCCTGAACATGTAACGTGAATTACCTATTGAATTAATGCTTGGAATTTTCGCAATTATTGAAAGAAAATTGCCTAATTTAATTTTTAGAAAACATCAAGACAGGGTGAATTTTAATTTTTTTTAACTTCCATAGAAAAAAATATTACCCACATTATTTCAACTCTTATGGAAAAGAAGGTTTACATGTAGTATGGACAATGTGTTTAATTGACTTAGAGATGTAAAAATTAGTCAATCGACTATGGTAGAATTAAAGTTTCAAATTTTAAATAAAACAATTCTACAATATTAAAAAATTATCTTATGATAAATATGATTATGAAATGCATTACTTTTCATTAAATTAGTTCAAATTACAAAATAATAATAATAATGAGACTACCTTAAAAAATAATCACGTGTAACACGTGGATCCCTGACTAGTATATAATAAAAGTAGTATCAGTAGTGAGCTCAATTGAAAAAGATGTTGCTCCAAGCACAGAAGTCATATTAGTACTTAGTAGTTGTGAAAAATAGTGTCCATAATGTATAAGAACATAGAGCACCTGTGTTTGTTTTTCTATACTTTATCCTAGCTTCTATAGCATTGCCAAATAACCAATACTATCAATAATAACTTACCACAAAAAAAAAAAACAATTAAAAAATAAAATATAACATATCAAAAAATAAAATTATAATATAGGCCTCAGGTTTAGCAAAGTGCACATTTGATTCTGACCTTATCTAAGTACTACAGTATTATTTAATTCGAAGCTTTAGCACAATTTCTTCTTCCATATTTTTGCCTTTCTATGTATATTGTCATTTTATTTTTGTTCTTGCAGTGGTGACTCTATTCATTGCTACTCCCAAATATCCCTATCCAATGTCTAGTAACAAGTGGCATTCATTTGTACTCCAAACCAACTTGTACAAGCATATCTTGCCTCTTTCTGGTAGCATTTAGCACCTAATTGTGGAGACACAATATGAAATACATCAATAACTTGAGAAAGACAGACAAGGAGAGAAATAAGGTGCATAATTTAGCTGCTTACTATCATATCCAGACAAAACATCATAGTAAATTCAGTAAAATATGTGCATGTCAATGAAATTAGTGAATTCTGTAAAATTGTGTATGTACCACCTGTTACTTCAAAAAATGCCAATCAGGTTTTAATGCTAACCTAATATGAAAAACAAATTCATTTTTGCATCCAAATACAAAAGTTGTATACCTCTTTCTTTAATTTTCCTTGGGGCTTTTTATTTTAATTTTATTATTGGTAAGTTGCACACGTATCTAATGGATTTTAAAGCTACGCCCTCATCGTCACCCTCCCCTAGAACTTATAAGGAAGAGCTGCCAGTTAAATTAGAGCTTATGGCTTCATTTTTTCTCCCACTACTTAGAGACAGTTCATCCACAATTAATCTTTCAATGATAAAAGAGAATTTTTTGAAACCACAATACTCCTTGATCAATGAAAAACAAAAATATCAGTAATTAAGCATTGGCAATCAACCAGATAACAGGATCAACCATCAAACATATACTGGGTAAACTCATGTGACAAATTATATAACTGAATGGATGACACAGGGAAAGATACAACTGAAAAAACCACTATGTAAATCTAGGATCCAAAACAAAGTGGAAGAACGAGCATGCCATACAAAAGTTTTCAGCTAGACAATTATATTCAAAATTATAGATTCCTAAATTCAGTTAAGTGTGCGGAAGGTATTAGGTAGCCCACAACGTCTATCCAAAAGGATAGTACCTTGTTTCAAATATAAACTTAAATTTCACAATTTTAAATAACAACTAACATATTTGACATTGGTAAAAAAAGAAGTATGCATGTACATATGAAATAAAGTATAGATAAAACTTATCTTAGGATGGCCTGTGATCTATCCTAGTATGAAATATATAGAAATGATATGTAATCTATCATAAGATGACATGTGAGAAATGAAATGTATTTTTTTTTTAATGAAAAAAAAAATACATGTCATTTCTCACATATCATCTTAGGATAGATTACATGTAATCTACCTTAAGATGATCGAGCCCGTTTGGGATGAGCTAAGTTTTAGCTTATTTGAGTTTTTAGCCTTTTTTTAGTACTATTCATGAATTTCATTGCACTTTTTTATACTATTTTTGGGTCCCATTGTACTATTTAACTAGCTTTTAACCTTATTTTCTACACTTTCAGTACAAAAAAATTCAGTTTCAGCTAAATAAGTTATTCTCAAATAAACCCATATGTGAATGCATGACATGTATAAATCTACACTAAAGTGACATATGAATGCATGACATGTGAGAAAACAAGAACAAAAATGTTGAATTCCTAAAAAGTCTAATAATAATTTCATTTGACAATTTTATTATTTTTGAAGGAAAACATTTGCCATGATTAGGAAGAGTACCACCCTATTATGAGTAACGTGGAAAATGGAATGCAGGGTAGCAACCATTTTTACAAGAGAGTGAATTTATAAATTATTGTTTCCTTGCCGGTATAGAACTCAGTAACGGAACCAGGATTCAAACTTAGGGGGGCCAAAGTTCTTTGTTTAAGAATTTTAAAAAGTTGGAATATTAATACTAGAGGTTGACAATGATGCATTATTAGCATTAATTTTTTAATTTTTTAATTTTTTTTAAATCAATAATAGATATTTATAATTAAGAGTTTTGTTAGTCAATTGGCATATCTTGATATTTTCAAGGTTTGACTGAGATTTAAACTAATTCTTTATTCTATCTACATTATAAATTTTTTTTATAAAAATCTATTTATTCTTTTCACATAATTCTATACCTAATAACTTCATAATGCTATATATAAAATATTCTTAAAAAAAAAAATACAAAAACTATAGTTAAAAGTTCAAATCCATGTCTAGTATTACATTAATAAAATAACTAAAATAATGGTTAATTAACATCATGCACTAATATTCAGTGAAAAAAATGGTGAGACAATTATTGGTATCTTGGTTAAGGATCTTTTTTTATTTTTTATTTTATAATAATTACTTGGTTAAGGTTGAGGTAGCATAAAGATGTGAGATCTTTTCCTTTAAAAAATTGCCATTTTGAAAAAATAGTAAAAAAAGAAAAGAAAAAGAGATCTATTAAACTATTACATAATAATGAACGGTAACTTTGAGTCTTTAACTATGTAAATAATAAAGTTTTCCAATCACTACATTAACTTAGCTGAGGCACAAAGTTTATTACCAATAGACTAACCATACACATGCTCTAGTGACAGTTTAGGTAAGACACAAAATAGTAGATTGTTGTTATTTCACACGTGTATTACATTTATGCATGCATGTCAAGTATGTCCCAAAGTTAATAAAACATTAAAAATTAATAGAATTCTATCATTCAAAAATAAATAAAAATTTTCCACAGGTTGTGTTAAAGAGCAATGGCTCTTTAAAAAAATAAAAATTTTCATGGGTTGAGTTAAAGACACCAACTAATCCAAGTTGCTGGTGACACTAATTGGTGTGTGGATGGAGTGATTAGCAATATAGGAGTTGTCTCTGTGACTATGGGGTGGAGTCATTTGAGAGAGACAGAGAGCTCTCAAATGAGGGTTTGAAATTGGGTAAAGATTATTGGGTTTTGTGATTTGTTTTGTTAGGATTTATAATTGTTTTATTATAAATTTTTTTTAATTAGACCGTGTCCAAAGATTTTTTTTATTATTTGAATACGTGAATTGTTTTGTAGACTTTTCTTGTTATCCAGATTTGTAAATTGTCCAAATGTTTGCCTAATGTTTTTCTTGATATTCTTGGGACAACTAGACAAAGGGATGATTTGATAATTTTTTTTCATTTTTGGTTTGATAGGTCAGCTTGTAAATTGTTTAGGGGGGGGCAAATATATTAATTTTAGAGCCAAAAGTAAATTTTTTATGCTAATATATATACTAGAGATTTTTTTTTTCAGAGGCTCGAGTGGGGATGCCCCCCCTCAGCGCCAAGGTAGTTCCGTCTCTACATAGAAGTTTCGTAGTTTGCTCAGACCTTGTTGACTCCTTCTGGGAATCTACAAAAATACATTGAAAAAGTTTAGTTTGTTATTTCTGTAGGACTTTATGGCTTTGCTTGGATAGGAAGAGCTGAATAAATTCCCAATGTTTCATCTGCTTAGCTTGGAGTACTGGCACATAGTTACTGAAACTTTGAATTGGCAATTCTTGGTGATAATATATATATATATATATATATATAATATTATTTTGGGGTGACCTAAAGGACCTTTGTGCAATTTTTGGAAGTTTTAAGGGTCAGTATGTAATTTTAGGAACTTTAGGCCAAAAACATAGTTTTGTGAAGTTTTGAGGTTGAAAACGTCATTTGGGAAAATTTCGGGACAAATTTGCAATTTGGAAAATTTTGGGGTCAAAACTACAATTTAAAGGGGTCAAGGTTTAATGTTTGAAAAGTTCAGGGTTGAAAATGTAATTTTGGAAAAATTGTGGGGTCAAATTATAATTTTGAAAATTTCATGTGATGGTGGGCTGATGATTGATGGGTTTTGTTTTTAAAATGGGAAGTGGGCTGTTTGGGCTAGTTTCGGATTGGGCTTCTTGCTAAGTGTGTGAGCATATTGGGCTGGATCTAATTGAGCCTTTATTGGCCTAATCCAAACAGGAATTACGGCAATCTTTAGACAATGAATGGATACTCCCATCCTAGCACTGGTATGGAAAATTGTATATGAACTTGTGTCGGAACAAAAATTCTAAGATCACATAAAATATCACAATTTGTGCTACAACAGTGATCGTGGTAGACTATGAGTGGTTGAAAAAAAGTAATGGATTCATGTGAAAGTGATAGACAGTTAGTTACAGTCTTGACACATAAGATAGTTGTGGTAAAAGTTATGGCATTTTGTGTAGTAATAGAATTATTCTAGTCTGAATGCAAAGGAATTTCAAACGTTCGCTAGAAGTACATAACTTAAGTGCTGGTTTGTGTCTCTCCATGTCCTTTGTGAATGTGCATGTGTGCCTGCACAGCTGCACTTTTTATGGCCCTCAATTTTTTTGGGGTTCTCTCTACTGCACTTTCACATCTGGATTGTAATGGTTTAAGAGCCTGAATGGTATTTTCTCTACCTTTGTGTGTGTGCGGTTAATTTCTTTTGAACTTGTGTGATATTGACTGTCCGGAAACTGAATGAAGCAAAGAAACTTGGAGCAAGTGCTCAATACAATGCAATCCTGTGCTTTGTTTGGTTGAATTCGAACTCTTCCTTTGGAATCCCCTTACATGGAATAGAGGAAGACTGATGATGCCAAGGGGTCAAGGAATACTGGGTCACCAGACTCACCCCTCTTGCTAGGCCAGGTGCTATTCAAGATACATTTCATTTGTGATGCTATGTGTAGAGCACAGAATAGTATCAAATTAGGCTTTTCAAAATCAAGCAACTTATTACATTGAAGGTCAAAGCACACTGGAGCTAGGAAACAAATCAAACAATGGCCAAAGTTGGCTTTTGAATGTGTGCATGTGTCGGTGGCGTTGGCCATGGAATGTTATTATTATTGGTTAAGACTTTCAAAGAAATTAAGCAATCTAGTTAAACGAAAGTCTTACCAAAATGGACAATGGAGTCAATTAATGGGTATTCGAATTGTCATTATATGCATGTAGCTCTCACCATTAGTTCAAGTAACATACGTATCATTGAAATCAAAATATTATCATTTCATTTACAGATTAGGCCTTGTTATTTTTATAAAGTAATATATGCTTATGTCAAAGATTTCCAATATTTCTATGCACACGTTTTGAAGTACAAAACTTGGGCCATTGAGGATTGTCACATATACTTGAACCATTTCATTGATACATCAATTTATGATTATACAATCACAAAATTTATTTTTTGTTTGTTTAAGAGAAAGTATCTTATACGTGTGGCATATAAAACTTATGTGAGACTGACATGTAGTCACAGATAAGTTATATATACTGGATGTATACAAGATTTTCTTTCATTTGTCCAGACATTCCTCTTCATCACAAATTATTAATCACGAATTTGATCTAACTCTTGGGCTCAAAGCAATATTTTAAACCATGGTGTTTAAAAAATGGAGGGGCTTTCTTGTAAGTAAGCCTTTGATTTTGGGTCATTTGATTTACCTAATGCCCATTGACGAAGATGTTTTTATTGTTTATACCATGACTTGGCGTCGGTTTACATTTACACGCCACTGCTTTGACAGTGACTGAACTCACTTTTTTAGCAGACTTTAAAGGAACAAAGATAAGAGACATCCATCTTTGGCTTTAAATTTGTCACCAAGACAATAGGAACTAGTTTTAGGACAAGTGTTAAAATAAGGGTACGAAGTATGAACGATGTGTCAGTCTTTGACAAAACCAGAGCCCTTTTTGACTCTCTCTCACTCTCATCAGACAATGTGATGTTTTGCACACGGTAAGTTCAACTACTGCAGCATCAAAACCACATTTGTTTAACCACAGGAATTCCATTTACGTACACCACTCATTCTCTACACTTGTGTTGGACACTTCTTCCCTCCAATTCTCACTCACCACCTAATCATTTGGTATTTGCTTTTGCTAATTAATCACCCTGTAAGATACACGTTGCACATTTTAAGTGAGATCATATTTAGTGTTTGATTGGGATGATTTATCTTTATTAGCTATTTTGTTTGAAGTGTTTATTTAGTTATGAATTGGCTTGGAGTTTCATCAAAACAAAAACACACACAAAAAAAAAAAAAAGAACTGGCTTGGGCTGCAGAGTCTGCACACACATGTCAAATATTTGTCAGTGTTTAAATTTCAACGAGTCTAGTATATAGGAATATTAAATCCAATTTTTGTCTATTATATAAAAATTGTACTTCAAAAAAATTGAAGTTTAAGAAATTTTACCTCCAACTTATTTCCATTTTTAAACTTCGACAAACAAAACGTATAATAGATGTAAAAAGTCTCATGAAAGAAATAAGTTAGCTAAAATTAATTTGATTTACTATATTTTGATCACACTTATAAATAAATAAAAAACATTTTGATCACAAATGCTATTACATATCCATGAATTTCATTAATATTTTCCTTATACTAAACATTTTTAGTGTGAGAAATTATTTAAAAAAAAAAAAAATTAAAGAGGAAAGGTGAACTGAACTGTACCGTGCACTGTGCAATACACAGTGTACTCAACTTGTGGAATCAAACAAGAAACAGAATCAAACAAGAAACACAACATTTGCATGCTCTGTCTTTGCATTGAACTGTTGGGATCAGTGTGGAAGAGACAAAGCCAACGGCTAGCAATTGCGGAATAAAAAAGCAGAGAGGGGCCTTTCTAGTGGGTGTAAATTGAAAATCTTTGAGTTTCAAAGAGGAGAGGGTTTACAAAACAAGATCTGTAGGAAAAATAGCATTTTCAAAAATCTGTTACTCTACAAAAAATCTTCAAAGTTTCTTGAGTTCATCTTCTTCTTCTTTTTCAATTTCTTTTCATTACCAATTTTTTTTTTTTTTTTGAAAGAGAGAGATTGAAAACATTTAGAGAGCAAAAACCATTGTTTTCATAACCTCATTCCAGAAAAAGACCCAAAGAATATAAAATCCTAATCAAGACCAAACTCACACCTCAACAAGCAAGCTCTAACTCTGCAAACACCACCGAGAGCCGCCGCCGCCGCCAGCGGCAGAAGCAGCATTGACGGTCACGCCTTCATTGCAGCTTCACCTCCGCGGAGACACATTTCGAGGAAACAGTTGGGTATATCTCTAATCCTTAAACTCTGTTTGAGATTGTCCATTTCCTTTTAGATATGGTGGTAGTATGAAAACAGAGGAGGATAGGTGAATAAAAAAGAGTAAACAGAGACATTAGGAGATCACTAAAACATTCTAGATTATGAATACAAATTTTTTATACCATTTTTTGTATTTCACTTTATATTCTATCAATTACAATTTGCCATATATTTCTTTCACTTTCCTTATAAAATAAATTAAATAATCAAAGTTTAAAATGAAAAAAATAAACAGCTTAGAAGCTGTAATTGATGGAACATAAACTTTCCTTATATGACTTGTATATAATGTTGTTCCTGACTTTAAATAAGCCCATGCCCAGTTTAGTGAATCCAAAATGATATGGTTAGAAGAAATTCCTTTTATTTTCGAGATTGTTGGTCATGACATTCTATAGTCTGCTCTCTACTCTGTTTTTTTTTTTTTTTTCAGCTGGTTCTTGATCTGTTTCTCTTTTTTGTTTGTAAAAATATTCTGTTTCTCAAAAAAATAAAAATAAAAAAAGAGCCCAAGTTTAATAAGCAAACAGGATAAATCCAACCTACCTTTTCTCACCAGACTAAAAGACTAAATAAATTAAATAAAAGAAGCCCAATCTCTTTTGAAACATGTCAAATGAATAATGACTACTCTTTGGACAAAATAAAATTCAACTCTTTGTCATCCAAATAAATAAATAAATAAAAAAAGTTGACTTTAGACATGCTTTACATAATATAATTGTTATTTCTATTGCTTACACTTATTAATTTCACTATTATCACATTGTTTCCCTTATTACCATGTTGTTTTTATTATTATTGTTTATCTGTCACATGATTTAGTTTTAGGTCATTATGCCATAAAATTTAAAATTAACCATTTGGTTGAGGTTTTTTTTTTTTTTTTTTTTTTTTTGGAACAAGAGTACTTGGTTGAGTTGATATAACAAATTCGGTTAATAATATTATTATGGCCATTAAATACTTAATTAAACATTAGCGAAGGCTGGTAGACATATCGGATATGTGTGGGTGCCTCACACGTCCCCACAATGTAATTTGACCACGAACCCAACCTTGATGGAATACAAACTATTTTTCTTATCTATTGAGTCAATCAAATAAAAATGATTTTTTTTTTTTGCTTTATTTTTCCTTTTAAAAAATATAAAATAAGTGGTGACTTCTTCATTTTCAAAACTTATGATTTCTAAATCAAAACCCACAAAACCTTCTTCTTCTTCTTCTTCTTCTTCTTCTTCTTCTTCTTTTTTTTTTTTTTTCCTCTCTAAAAAACCCTTTCGGAGGGGTGTCACGTGATGGTGTCCACATAATGTATTGGTGCGGAGATATAGGTAAAACGTTGATATAGCTCACGAAAGTTTGTTTTTTCCTTTTGGTGCTTATTTCCAACTTGTAGTCATAAACATTTAATTTATAGACATTTTTTGAATTCCTAAATCAATTTCCAGTAGACTTTGACGAATTGTGACAATAAGACTCAAATGGTCGAGTTATAAGCTTTGGAATAGAAGGGAGAAAACTGTTTTTAGGAATAGCAGAAATTGTCAGTGGTCATCTTGAGGTTGGTGATTTAGTTTACGGAATTCACGATATAGTCATTCCTTGTCTCTAACCAAAGAAGAAAAATTTGTAAATGATGGTCAAAGGAGTGACCATCATTTACCGTATCCTATTTTTATCTCACTTTCCCTTCTTTTTTTCAAAATTTTCACTGTTTTTGAACGTGTTTGAGACTATTTTATATGCCAATTATACTGATCTATCTTCTTCAATTCTAAATATGTGGAATCTCGTTACTTGATTAGGGATTTGTATGATCTAAACTCAATGATATTCAAAAGACAATTTACACCTCAAAATAGGGGAAAAAAAAAAGGGGGAAAGCCTATTTTGAAAGTATAAATTCGCTTTTGAAAGTGTAGATTATACAAATCTATGATCAAGAGAATGGAATTGCATATATGAAAAATTGGAGAATATGAGGTGGTAAAACTAACCTTCAAAATATGACATTCAAAATAGTATTGAACACTTTCAAGAACAGTGAAAATTTTGGAAAAAGAAATAGGCTAAAATGAGATGATAACATAGTATGGTAGGAAACATTTCCTAACTACCATGACCACAATGTATGATGTCACTCTTTTAACCGCCATTTCCAAATTTTTAATTCTTGTTGATACTTGTATCTCCTAGAATGCAAATTTTTATTCTTTTAAATGCTTGTTTTCCAACTTTGTTGTGAAAATCGAATAATTAAATTTTATTTATAGATCTTTTTTCAATTCCTAAATGAATGAGAAGACAACAATTGTCAAGAAAATTTGTGGTGAAAATACGACAAAAATAATTGAGATACCAGATTCGAGTCAAAGGGTAGGAAACTCTTTTTAAGATTGGCAGAAATTTTTATTTCTTTTCATGAAAATTTTCTTGTAATTTAGTTCGTAGAATTCGTGTTATATCCGATTTGAATGAGATCCATGATCCTTCTTTGAAGAAGATGAACAAGCATTTGAAGATGGTGGCCAAAGTACCATTTTCAAATGCTTGTTCATCTTCTTTAGGGGAGGATTCATGGGTCACATTCAAATCGGGTAGAATACGAATTCTAAAAACTAAATTTCAAGAAAATTGTCATGAAAAAAAATGACAATTTCTACCAGTCTTAAGAAGAATTTCCTACCCTTTGGCTTAAAGCTGGTATCTCAATTGTTTTTTTTTTTTGTATTTCCACCACAAATTTTCTTGATAATCCTTGTCTTCCCATTCATTTAGGAATTGAAAAAAAGATCTATAAAAGTCTTAAACCTCACATCTTTTCAAACAAAACACTTATGCTCCTTTTTTTCGTTCTGATAATTAAAGAGTCAAATACATGTTTAATATATATATATATATATATATATAAATATAAATTGCTAAGCTATAAGCAACCATTATAATCAAAGTGTCAAACAAACTAGTTTAAACTTTTTAAATATGTATGTCAATCTAGCATTTTATGGGAAATAATTATATTAATGACATCATGCATTAGTACTTTTCATACAAGTAAAAAACAAAATCATGATATAAGAGATTTGATTTTACAAAGAAGGGATAAGTAGTAATAATACTTTCCATACAAGTGAAAGTCAAATGTTATAATCATAAACAAAAATTCAATATTAGGTGCCACGCACAACAACTATGAGGGTGTGTGTTTGCATCATCACAATGGCCAGAAAATGGTTAAAAAATAGAGTATATTGATCATGCAACTCGCGATTTTGTCACGACTTGGCTAGTTGCGAAATGGTCGTAACTTGTCTAGTTAGTACTCTGATATGACATTTTTTGCCACATGTTACTCACAGCAGAGTAGGTCGCCTGAGGTTGCAAGTAGACTCTGAATGCAACTTTCCAAATAGCAAACAAGGCTCAAGTATATCTACCCCAAATACAATTAAGTCCAAAAAGATACATTAAAATGAGAATAAAATACATACAAATTTGTCATCGAATAAAGCCAATTAATATAGATTTCTCAATATACACTACCTGGCATCTTTTAGCAACTACAATCTATAATTCCCATCTAAAGTTTTCAAAAAGCTATTCATAAATTAGATAATGTGAAACATAATGAAAATATTTAATAGATGGTATAAATATTAGATCGTTTAAATAATCACCACCCTGCTTTTTTTTCCTTTTTTTTATTATTATTAGATGGTTTAAATTTACAAATAGTAATTTGTAGGCCTAATCACATAATGTTTAATAAATATTTATAGATTAATATTACTCAATATAAGCTATGCATTATGACTAAATGCAATGGCTTTAAGGTTTGAATGTGATCTAATTGCGTTTTAGAACTTATAACAATAAGTAATGTTAAGTTAGTTCTTTTTAATTAAGCAAAATAAAATAAATAAATAGAGAGGTTTGGATTCATTAATAAATATATATGGAACAAATTTGAGATTAAATTACTAAAATTCATTGGAGTTTGGAATGAGTTTGAGATCTATATTTTTTAATAAATTTGAATTTAGAATATGCACTCTCAATCTAAACTTATCTTTTTTCATTTTCAAGTAATCTATCCAAAAATGATATGTAAATGCATGACATGTATAAATCTACACTAAAGTGACATGTGAATGCAATACATGTAGAAAAGTCTAATAATAACAAGAACAAAATGTTAAATTCTTAATAAGTCTAATAATAATGTCATATGACAATTTTATTATATTTGAAGGAAAACATTTTGTTTTGCAAAACAAGGGTTGAAAATTCTTTGTTTTGTTGACCTCAAGGACCTTTGTGCAATTTTTGGAAGTTTTAAGGGTCAGTATGTAATTTTAGGAAGTTTCTGCCCAAAAACATAATTTTGTGAAGTATTGGGGAATCAGGCTGTTTGGACTAGTTTCGGATTGGGCTTCTTGCAAAAATGAATGTTAAGGTTCTAGATATGGGCTGAGTTGGGATAGGTGAGGTCTAAACTTTAATGGTCCGTTTGGATTGAGGGGAGAGGGGGAGTAGAGTAGAGTAGAGTAAATTTAGCACAAATTTAGCTTATTTTTAGCCAACTTTACTTCACTCCCCTTCACTCCCCCACCATCCAAACAGACCATAAAGAGCTGGTGTAGACACATATAGGATGTGCTTATTTTTATTCAAGTATGTGAGCAGTGAGCATATTGGGCTGGATCTAATTGAGCCTTTATTGGCCTAATCCAAATAGGAATTACGGCACTCTTTAGACAATGAATAGAGATAGATACTCCCATCCTAGCGGTGGTATGGAAAATTTTGTAGGAACTTGTGTCCGAACAAAAATTCTGAGTCCACGTAAAATATCACAACTTATATTATAACTGTTCACATTACAAACTGTAAGTCGTGAAGAAAAAGTGGTGGGTTTATGTGAAAATGATAGGCAGTCAATCACAGTTTGACGCATAAGATAGTTGTAGTATTTTGTGTGATACTAGAATTACTCTACAACTTGTGTCATAACTTTGCACGTGGTAGATTGTAAGTTGTGAAGAAAAAATGGTGTGTTTATATAAAAGTGACAAACAGACAATCACAGTTTGACATATAAGATAGTTGTGGTATTTTGTATGATACTAGAATTACTCCACAACTTGTGTCATAATTGTCCACGTGATAGACCATTAGTCATGAAGAAAAAGTGGTGGATTTATGTAAAAATAATAGCCAGTCACTCACAATTTGACACATAAAATAGTTGTAATATTTTGTGCGATACTAGAATTACTCGTGTCCGAATGCAAAGGAGTTCCAAACATTCACCGGAAGGACATAACTTAAGCGCTGGTTAGTCTCTCCATGTCCTTTGTGCATGTGCATGTGTGCCTGCACTTTTTATAGCCCTCAATTTTTTTTTTGGGTTCTCTCTACTGCATTTTCACATCTGGATTGTAATGGTTTAAGTGCTGAATAGTATTTTCTCTACCTTGTGTGTGCGCGCTAAATTTCTTTTGAACTTGTGTGATATTGACTGTCCGGAAACTGAACATGAAGCAAAGAAACTTGAAGCTAGCTAGTGCTCACTACAATGCAATTCTTTGCTTTGTCTGGTTGAATTCGAAATCTTCCTTCGAAACACTCTTACATGGAATAGAGGAAGAAGACTGATGCCAAGGGGTCAAGGAATACTGGGTCGCCCTTCTTGCTAGGCCAGGTGCTATTCAAGATACATGCAGTTCATTTGTGCTGCTATTTGACATTGTGTAGAGCATAGAATAGTATCAAATTAGACTTTTCAAAATCAAGCAGCTTATACATTGAAAGTCAAAGCACATTGCAGCTAGGAAACAATGGACAAAGTTGGCTTTTGCATGTGTCGGTGGTGTTGGCCATGGAATGTTATTATTGGTTAAGACTTTTCAAGAAATTTAAGCAATCTAGTTAAACGAAAGTCTTACCAAAATGGACAATGGAGTCAATTAATGGGTATTCGAATTGTCATTATATGAATGTGACTCCCACCATTGGTTCATTAGTTCAAGTAAACATACGTATCATTGAAATCAAAATGATTATCATTTCACTACAGATTAGGCCTTGTTATTCTTATAAGTAATATATGCTTATGTCAAAGATTTCCAATATGTTCCTACCAAAAAAAAAAAAAAAGATTTCCAATATGTTGAGGCACATGTTTTGAAATACCAAACATAGGCTATTGAGTATTGTCACATATACTTATACCATTTCATCAATACAACAATTTATGACTGTACAATTACAAAGTTCGTTTCCTATTTGTTCAGGAGAAAGTATCTTATACGTCCAGCGTTATGATTTTTGTGAGGCAATGATTTTTGTGAGGTTGACATGTGGTCTCGCATACCGAATGTATACAAGATTTTTTTTTTTTTTGGGGTCCAGAGTCACAAATTGGATCTCACTCTCTTGGGCTCAAAGCAATATTCTAAACCATGGAGTTAAAAAATTGAGGGGCTTTCTTGTAAGTAAGCCTTCGATGGTTGGTCATTTGATTTACCAAATGCCCATTGATGAAGATGTTTTTATTGTTTATACCATGACTTGGCGTCTGTTAACATTTACACGCCACTGCTTTGACAGTGACTGAATTCACTTTTTTAGCAGGCTTTAAAGGAACAAAGATAAGAGACATCCATCTTTGGCTTTAAATTTGTCACCAAGACAATAGGAACTAGTTTTAGGACAAGTGTTAAAATAAGGGTACGAAGTATGAACGATGTCTTTTGAGTCTTTGACAAAACCACAGCCTTTTTTGACTCTATCATCACACTGCACAATATGATGTTTTGCACACAGTAAGTTCAACTACTACAGCATCAAAACCACATTAGTTTAACCACAGGAATTCCAGTTACGTACACCACTCATTCTCTATACTTGTTGTGTCGGACACTTCTTCCCTCCAACTCTCACTCACCCCCTAATCATTTGGCATTTGTTTATGCTAATGAATCACCCTACAAGATACACGTTGCACATTATAAGTAAGATCATATTTAGTGTTTGATTGGGATGTTTTATCTTTATTAGCTATTTTGTTTGAAGTGTTTATGTAGTAATGAATTGGCTTGGGTTTCATCAAAAACAAAAATAAAAAAGAACTAGCCTGTGGGTGCAGAGTCTGCGGACATGTGTCAAGTATTTGTCATGTATCCAAATTTCAACGAGTCTAGTACATAAGATCATTGAATCCAATTTTTGTCTATTATATAAAAATTGTACTTAAAAAAAATGAAGTTTAAGAAATTGTACCACCAACTTATTTTCATTTTTAAACATTGACAAACAAAACGTATAATAGATGTTAAAAGTATCATGAAAGAAATAAGTTAGCTAAAATTAATTTGATTTATTACATCTTGATCACACTTACAAATAAAAAAAACAATTTGATCACAAATACTATTACATTTAGGTAGGGTTGTCCAAATTCATTTGAGTACTCGACCCACCCGAAGAACTGACCGAATCTGACCTGAAACCGGCCGACTCGACTGCTCTAGCGGGTCTTCACCGCCAGAAACCGATTTCGACGGGTTGGGTTTCGGTTTTCCTCCCTTAAAACCCGAAAAACTAGAACCGACCAAAAGAATTCTAGATTTTGGCCAAAATTTCCAGATCCCGACCAAAATTTTCTAGAATCCGGTGAAAAACCTAGATTTCGGCGCTATTTCCCTTAGATCCGATGAGATTTTTACTGGATCTGGTGAAATCTCATCGAATCCAGTGAGATTTTCACCGGATCTGACGAAATCTCATCGAATCTGGTGAGATTTTCGTCGGATTTATGTTTTTGCCAACGTTTTCTCGCCGTCTTGAATCCGACCGACCCGCCCGCCACCCGTTGATGTTATGAACCGCCCGACCTAATTACTCCAACGGATCGACAACGGGTGCCTTTTTTTCCCACCCAATTCCGACGGGTCGGTTCCAGGTTGGGCATAAACCCGACCCGGACCAACCTGTGGACAGCCCTACATTTAGGGTTTGTTCGAGATTCGCTTATTTTATTAAAACTGAAATTTTTTTATTGAAAGTACTGTAGATAAAGGTAAAAATTAGCTGAAATAGTATAGTGAGACTCATGAATAGTATCAAAAAGTGCAGTGAGACGGGGATGGCAATGGGGTGGGGTAGGTCCGAATGATGGGATCTTCACCCCTGCCCCACAAGATTTTTCCTTGCTCCATCCCCACCCAGCCCCGCATGACGGGGAAAATTTCTTGCCCCATCCCCGCCCCTTAAGGCCCCGTGAAACCCCGACCCACATTATAAAAATTTACTTTTTGTTAATTTGCCCTACAACTAGTACAATTTTTTTAATGAAACCTATTTCATTAATAAAAATATACTTGAAATTACGACTAAATTTATCTCATCAAATCAAATCAATTTTTAGAAAAAAATTGAATAATATATTTAAGTGTTTAACAAGACAATCATTAAAAAAAAAAATTCATAGTATAACACATGGCAAAATTAAGGCAAAGAACCATATTGGGTAGAATAAAATAAGCTAATATTAATATGTTTGTTTAAATAGTAGGGTTTTAGGGTACGAAAAATTTACAATTATAACCTTTAGCAACACGGGGTGGAGTAGGGCGGGGCAGGGTGGGTCTAAAATCTTGTCTCATCTCTACCCCACCACCTTTGTGAGGTGGGGAAAACTTGCGCGGGGCGAAGCGAGGAGGGGTGGGGAAAAATTGCCATCCCTAAGTGGGACTCATAAATAGTAGTAAAAATAAGCTAAATAATAAAATAAACTAACTTTTTAATTTAGAGCCAAACACACATTTAGGAGCTATTTGGTAGTGTATTTTGAACAACAGTAGTTAGTGTTTTAAACAATATTACACATATTTTTATACACTTTTTCACCCACACGTATTATCAAAAAATTTAAATAACGTTATTAGAACAACATTATTAAACGAGCCCTTAGTGTGAGAAATTTAAAAGAGAGTACTTTTTTTGACAAAATGACAAGTTATTTTATTTCCCACTAATTTTGATAAAGACATGAAAAGTTCCATATAAAAAGAAAGGGGTTAAAAAAGAAAAGAAAAGAAGATAAACATGCAACCACGTAGGGACTTTGAATTTCTCCTTTTAATTCAAATTTTTTTTACTTGTTAATTGATACCAAAAACTGTTAAATATGTTAATCTAATCCCACTATTATTTTTTAAACCCATTTAAAAATATAACAAATATCATTGGATAAAACGAATCTCAATTGGGAATGCAAGTTGAGAAAAGTGGCTATTATCAAACCATGTACTCCAAAAAATATGCAAAACGTAAAGAGACTTTAAAAAAGATTATAATAATAAAAAGTGGCGCAAGGGAATCTAATTTTTGAGAAATAAAAAACTAGGGAACAACAAAGACTTTTCGAGAATCTTTATTTATTTATTATTATTATTATTTATTTTATTTATAATTTCTGAAATTAAATAAAAAACTTCATAATATACTTTGGTGCATCGTGAAAAGCATTGGAATGCGTACTGCGCACTCCGCTTAATGAACAAGTCACCCCCACAAACCCAGCAGTTAAAAATTAAAAAAAAAAAAAAAAAAAAAAAGATTTAAAAACTTCTCTTTTTTTACACTCTTTCATGGTTGAAAACTTGGAATTTAAAAGATAGATGAATTCTCCAAAACTCAAGGTATTAACTTGTTCATCACACACATTATTGTTCCAATTACTGTTTGGCTTATGTGGGATGTAACAAATTTTAATTATGTTATAAATTGATATGAGTTTTTAGAAAATTTCAATAATACTCACATGATACCTATACATTATTGTAATTTTGTCACTTATATTACATGGACCAATAATTCCATAATTTTACTAGTAATTTTTTTTTAATCCTTAATGTTAATTCAGTCAAATAAGATAGTGTCTATAGGTGCAATTGAAATTGAAGCAAAGGCTGTCAAGGAGAGGCATGGGCATATGAGCATATCTCTTTGCAAGGGATATGGGCATCAAATAAATTATCATTGAGAGTGGTCCTCTGATTGTGGTGAATTTCTTGGTATGCTCGTTTTCACCAACATCCTTAATTTCTATAATTTATGGTATTCAAGATGTCATGCACCAACTTATTGACTTGCATAACACATTGACAACTTTGTTATTTGGATTGTAGAGAATTTGTGCTATTTAAAGCACGTGTTATCTCATGATCGACTTTTTTTTTCTTTTCTTTTTTAGTTTCAACTTAATAAAGTTAATGCGTTTCTTATTGAAAAAAAGAAAAGAAAAGAAAAAAGAAACAAAGATAGTGTCTAAGGGTATATATGTTCCAAAATGTCACATGATAACCAATTTTTTTTTAAAATTAAAGTTTTATCATTTTATACCAACAATAACATGTCATACATGATAATAACTTTGTTACATTTATTAGTAACTTATGTCACATTACGCAATAACTTCATGACGATGAATATCATTCTCCCCAAAACATTGAAGGTACCATAGAAGGATCTTTTTTTTTTTTTTTGGTAATTGTATAAAATATACCATATTATACTTTTTTTTTAATCTTTTTTTGGTTGAATTATATTTTTTTAGGGCAAGATTTAAATATAGTTCTTTTTTCTTTTCCTTTTTTTATTTTTTGAATCCAATATAGTTAAGTCACATGATTGAATTTAAGTATAGATAACATATTTGTGTTATATTTTGTATGGTCATATGATTGAATTTAATCAAAAAAAAATTATACATAACTTCTGTCCTAACTTTTAATATAATAATATATTGACAAAAAAAAATATCTGTATGTCTTCTCAAAAATATATATATATCTGTATGTAATAGACAAAAAAATATCTGTATGTCTTCTAAAAAAAAAAAATCTGTATGAGCCGACGTGACAAGAGTGAGTTTTTCTTCATGTGACAAGTTTACATTTTTCCGACCAAAAAATGTTTTATTTTATTACTACTATTTTTTTTTATATATATTTTGGACATTTACCCGACATACAAAGTACTCAAAAATATTACGTGGCATAAATTCCTTCACGGTGCAATACTTAACGCCGTTCAAACGTCACAGTCCAACCCTAACAGTCTAACACAACCTCTAACGCCGTTACCCCCTTAAAAACCGTCAAAAACGACCTTAACCCAACCCAACCCCTTTCTCTCTCTCTTCCTCCTTTCTTCTCTGCAACATCAAAGAAAAAGGAGCACTCTCAGCTTCACAGCACCCTCACTCTCTCTCTCTAAAATTTTCTCTCTCTAAAACTCTCTCTTTCTCTCTATCATTTTCTCAGCTCTCACCAAAAAAAAAAAAACAGGTACGGTTCGAATTACCTCCGGTTCCTTCTTTTTCTTCATATAAATTAAACTCTTATATTTATTTTTTTAGTTTTAATATTTCCAAATTTGTTTTCTGTGTTATCCAAAAGCATTTTTTCAGTGTTGACTAAGAATTCCCGCTTTTCTAGCATTAATTTCGGATCTCTCTCTATGACTTTCGATTTTTAATTTTAATTTTACTTTCTATTTTTTTTTAGGGCTTTTTGATTTGGACTCCCTCTAAAACTCTCCCTTAAGATTAGCAGATTGATTCGATTTTCAAAAACCCCCTTTTTTTCTGCTTCTATTTTCGTTTGTTTTTGTTTTTCGTGTTTCCACTTTTTTTATTTTTAGTATTTTTTGGTTTGGTGTGGATACTGAGTTTGTTGTTGAAAGCAGATATAATATAACTGTTTTATCCAATTTTGTGAAAATCAGAGAAAACATTTTGTGGGTTTTTTTTTTTTTTTTTGGTTCACAAAGTCAAAGTTTTTTTTTTTAATTGACTTTGTAGATATAGAAATTGGTTTGCTTTTGATTAAAATGGAAATGGGTACTGCTCTGAACAAAGTGAAACCCTAGAAGGACTAATTCAATTTGAATCGAATCGAAGTGTAATTAACAATTGAAATTGATTGTGTTGTTAGGGATTTGTGTAAGAATTGAATTTTACTCTTGAAATTAATGCTATAGTTAGTGCTATTGTGGAATTTGATTAATTTGATTGTTGTTATGGTGATTGCTTTGTAGAGTGAACAGAGTATTGGGAAGTGGTGCCATAAGTGTTATGAGTGAGAGTTGATGGTTTGCTGTTAGAATTTGAAGTTGTGGTGGTGTGTAAAAGTGTGTTTGAGTATGGGGTCTGTTTGTTGTGTTGCTGCTAGAGACAAGACTATACCGAATGGATCGAGTGGTGAGATTTTGCATAGGAACATTCGGTATTCGCCAACGTGGAGCTTTCGGTGGGATAACCGAGGGCGGGTAGCTGGTGAGGAGACTTCTATTGGTTGGTTATCAGATGGGATAAGCCGGAATGATGGGTCTGAAAATAAATACGAACCGTCATTTGCTGAGGAGGGAAGTCCTTTGGAACATTTTCGAAGATGTACATGGCAGAAGTCCCTGATTTCTGAAGGAACTGCTGGGCATGTGAGGACTCCTGCTTCAGGTACTTTTCGAAAGGGGAAGCTCTTAATTTTAAACTATATGGTGTTTCCTATGATGTTGGAGTGAATTTGTTAGATATGAAATCTAAGTTAATAAAATCTGCGATAAAATGCCTAGTTTTTTTCCCACATGCTGCACTGGGTAGAGTAATTCCTATTCATATACCTTTCTTTTTTTGGAATGTTGTATATGATAAGTAAGTAATGTATTGAAAAGCACAAAACAAGTGTAAGCCTACTTTGCACGAATCATACAAGAGAGTAATGCCTATGATTTAATTTCTTAAACTAATTTCTTGCATAATTGGAAAGTGTAAGATCTTTCGTTGTTTGCTTAGATATGTTCTTTAGTTCCTTATCAATTACATATAAAAATTTAGTTTCTCATGCATTGTTTTTGATTTTAGGATGACATGTTTATAGGGGTCTTAAGTTGAAAATAAAGACAAAGGCCCTTCAGTCAATTGTTATATAGGATATCATTATAGGCCAATAGCTATATGGAAGAAAATTAGACAAGTGGAAGGCTTTAGGTTATAGTCGGGGTGTAGTACCTAAAATTTTGAGTGATCAAGGGGAAAGGAGAGGCGAGTGTTTTCATTTTCCTCTACATGGTTCTTTTCGAAATGATGCCAGAGCTGAACAGAATTGACTGTTAGTAATGATAATCTTGCTGAAGAGTTACATGATGAATAAAGCAAAGGACACTGGGAAATGAATGGTCGACTGCTTGAGGGGTTTTTTTTTTTTTTTTGATAGAGACATTGTGAAATGAATATTTGGAAATTGGATGTTGCATTTATTTCTTCTCTTACTCCCCCCCCCCCCCCCCCAAAAGAACACACGCACACCCCAAAAAATATTACGAGTATTACGTAAAAGGCTACATTCCCTTTAGTTTTCCATATATTGCTGAAATTCATATTATGCCTTGTGCATATATGTAGTTTTCACAAGTAGTTTGGGACATGAGACGGTATACAATTTTAGTACTGTGTTGATATTTGTTAACTGTTCATGGCTATATCATCATCACTCTTAGGTAGTTTTTTTCCTAAGTTGTTGATAGATAGTCTCATTGAAGACATTTATTAAAAAAAAAAAAGATAAACTCATTGAAGACAATGGGGTGAGATCCAGTCTTGGTGATGCCCAAAAGTCGTTGTCCACTAGGCAGGCTTGTTTGTCATTCCATAGTTCTTTTAATCTTTAAATTTATTTTTTGTCATTTTATATAAATATGGTCAACTCAATATTGATTGTAAAAATAAAATTGAACTTTTCAGCTTTATAGGTAAAAAAAAAAAAATTTTCTTTTTCTGTTTCTGCCAGAAACTGGTTTTCGTGGAGCTATAACACCAATCTGATGGATCAGGGATGTCCTATGGATTTTGGATTTTCATTTAGGCTGGCCGCCTATAACATCTTAAGGATGCATGCATACATACATATTTTATGAAAAGAAATGCGTTCATACATACATATATATATATATATACACATGCATAAGTTTCGATTCTACATTTTATTGAAAAAAGTGTGCTCAGCAATTAGGATAATGAGATCTATTACCTATCAAAACGATGACCTCTCAAGTACATCCCCCCCCCCCCCCCCCCCCCAACCTCTCGTCTTGTCTTTGGCTGATTGTAACCTTCAGTAACTGTGATTTGAGGTATCTGATTGTTTTTTCTGTGTGTATGTATCAGATCAATCTATTTCAAGGAATGTTTCTATGGATGTGAGTTTGGATCAGGTATAGCTTATCCAATGAAGGGAATTTATTCATCTGCTTTATGATTCTCTCTCTTTTATACTCTTTGTTCCAAATATGACTTTTCCCACAACATTTCCGGATCATATTGTAGGTTAAGGAATCTCCAACAGTTTCATTTCCATCTCCTATTAAACCATCACTGTCGTTGCCTTCTACTTCTTCATTATTTGCATCCCCCTTGTCATCCCAAGGTCAATTGCCTCCAGCTAGCACAACTCCATCAAGGTGGCCCCGCCGTACTCCAGGACACCAGCTTTTAAGACAAGTATCTGATAGTCAAATCCCCGGATTCAAGTCACCAGACAGCTACTCAGTTTCCGAAGAAAGGCCAGTGCTCCCTTCTTGGAGCAATGAATCAGCTAGGGGCTCACGTGGGGGGTCTTCAGATGGTTGGTCTATGCATGCCTTTTCTGGGCTTATGGCCTCTTCTAATAGAGACAGGTGGTCTTTTGATAGTGAGTCCTTTGGCTTTAATCGCGAGAAGTTAACCAGATCCAGTAGCCGAATATCAACTTCCCCCTCTGTTGATCTACAAACATGTGGGGTTTGCTCAAAACTTTTGACTGAGAAATCCTCATGGAGCGGCCAAAAGATTATTGCTAATAATGACCTTTCTGTAGTTGCCGTGCTTGCTTGTGGGCATGTTTATCATGCTGAGTGTTTGGAGACTCTGACATCTGAAATTAACAAGTATGATCCAGCTTGCCCAGTTTGTACTTTTGGGGAGAAACAGACCCTGAAATTATCTGAAAAAGCATTGAAAGCAGAAATGGATTTTAAGGCTAGAAATAAGAGATCAAGGAATCGGGTGGTGGATAGTGATCTTGATGGTGATTCTTTTGTGCTTGAACGTTTGAAAAGTAGTCAAGGGAAAGGACCCAAGATGGCCTCCAGTTCCAGCATGAGAAGCTCCTTGGGAAAGCCTTTCTTGAGGCGGCACTTTTCCTTTGGCTCAAAAGGATCTAAAACCTTATCAGAGAACCACTCTACGAGAAAGAAGGGGTTCTTCTGGGTGAAATCAAGTAAGGAGTGAGCAAACTCTACGCTGTTAGGAGGTGAGCATTTTCTGTCTCTTATATATGTTTGCTTATGTTTATTTTTGAACCTCCAAATACCCAACACACAATTCATAATTGAAAATTTTGGGATTCTTGTTGGACTCAGTGTTGTTTATACATACAGATTCCAGTGTTGATATCTACAATCTCAGTTTGGACAAAAGAATTATGAAGATTGCAAGATGTCAGTCATCAAGATTTTGTTATGAAAAAATCTTCTTCTGCACACACACTCTAAACTTCAATAGAGTTTGTGGAGTTAAGGACTGTAAAGAAGAGAAAAGAGAATCTATAGAAGGAACAGTTCAATATAAAAAGGAAAAATATATTAGAATGAAAATGCATATCATTAGACTGGTGGTCATATTCTTATTTTGTACAGATCAATTTGTTTTTTACATGGACATAAATGAATTGATCCTAATGAGATTCTGTAATCTGTATGGTTAAGGGACCGTGGAGGTGCCAAGAGGGCAATATTATGCCCACTTACCATTGTGTGCATTGGTGGAAGGGGTGGTATTTGCTAGGCAATAGGTTTACAATGTGATTTTCTGTTGATGAATTACATCACTGTTTACATACTTGATGATGAATTATTAATCCTTGCAGAGTAATGAAAGAATTGTGGTTGCTGATGAACATAGACAATAGCTTTGATTAGACTACTTAATTTTCAGAAGTGCATTTTTCTTTGTCATCAGACGATAGCTTGATTAGACTAAATTTTCAGAAGTGCCTTTTTCTTTGTCATCCCCATTTTATTTTTGTTTTTGTATTTAATTAAATTCTCGATGAGCAGTAGAAAGGAATAACATATACTTTGTCTTAAAGCATAAAGTTGTGATGCTTTCATGACTGGAAGTATTTTCTAGACAATTAAGTTTTGATGTGAACGTCTTTTATGTCGACCAAAAAGACTATTACTTGTGGATGCGTTTGAGTTTTGACTAATTGCAATTGCATTGAGTTTTGGTGAGGTCGGTGGACGAAAATAATTGCTACGGAGACCTTTTAACAGTAGAAGTTTGAAATTTGGTGTCATTTTTATTTCTCATTTCTTTTTTGGTTAACCTAATTAAGCAACAAGTATTTGGTATTGAACTTGAAGATGACCCAACAACCCAAAAAGCAAAACTAGAAAGTAGAAATAGAAAAACTTTGATTATGAGGAACGAGGAAGTCAATGCATTCCTCTAAAAGAACCAACAGGGAAATTCTTGGGTATCAGTTTATACTATTTGCCTCTTCTATTTGACCAAGAAGTTCTCCATTTTAAATCATACTTCCAAGAGCATAGCCCCATTTTTTCAAATCAACAAGAGCCATAATGTCTTTCAAGTCATTGTGTTGTGTTGTTTATGCTCCCATATCTCTTTAAGAAACTTTGTGTAATAGTCTGAACCTAGCGTGTGAGCAAACATTTTGGATAGAGTTTACCCATTGCACTTATTCTACGAGTTATTTTAAGTATAGGCAAAAATGATCTAGACTCGGAATGTGTACAAAGTAACAAACATATGTCAGAAAATTAGAAGCAAATCTCAAACTTATTTTGGATTGGAGATAACTATAAAATATTTAGGATTCATCTCTACCCAAAAGCCAGAGCCATGAACATTTGTCATTCAATAGAGCAACACATACCCTCCCTTAGCTAACGTGGCACTGTTGTTCATGTCTTTTTTGCACTCTTAATGACACTTGTGAATACCCAAGTTACATGCAAAAACACCACCGTCTTATATATCATTTTCCCTTTTAAAAATAAGCTCCACCCTTGGCTTCAATGAAATAACTTGTTATTACTATTTGGTAGAGCTAGAATTTCTCGAGTTATTAGCAAAGAATGGCTGAAATACGAGATCAGTATGGGAACCCAATTCAGCTCACCGACGAACATGGCAACCCAGAACAATTGACCGATGAACATGGTCATCCCATGCACCTTACTGGTGTGGCCACCACAAAAATCCATGATGAACCAGATAGAGATACCACTGAGGGAACTTTAGCTAGTACTGCTGTTGGTGTTGGTGGTGCAAAAGAGCATGATCAGCAGCTGGATCAACAGAAGCAGCAACATGAGCTCGAGGTTTCTCGGACCAGTAGCTCCAGCTCTGGCTCGGTGAGCTTTAGTCTAAAAATAGTGAAGAAAAAATTGACTAATTAACATGGTCTACATATGTTAACGTGACACGTTGTGATTGAAGTAACTTTACTTTTACATGGGATCATTACTAACATTATAGATTACTTTTGACATCATTTTTACCATCTATCGATCATAACACTATTTTTATTATGTACTTATCAAAAAAAAAAACTCTATTTTTATTATGTACTAATTATATAACTTAATAGTCGTCTAAAGGTTAAAGAAAATTAATGTCTAGATATATAGTTTCCATATCTTTGTTTTAGATTAGCCTAAGTAGGTAGGTGGCAGTTGTTACTGGAGCAACTTTACTTTCACATGAGATTCATCACTTAACACTACACTATGGATTATTATTGACATCATTTTTACTATGTATCAATCATAATACTTTTTTTTCTTAATGTACCAATCATATAACTTAATAACTTAATTAATAGTAGTCAAAGGTTAAAGGAAAATGTTTTTCTTAAGATTTATAGTTTCTGTATCTTTGTTTTAGATTAGCCTCAGTAAATAACTAAGTATATGGCAGAGATGATTCACAAGTCAAAGGTAATAAGTGATTTTAATATGTTTATGCTGAAATTTTAATTTTTCATTCTCTTTATATATATGTTTGGCTTCATTTGCAGTCTGAGGATGATGGGCAAGGTGAAATTGAAGGACAAGGTGGGGAAGTTAGGAGAAGGAAGAAGAAGGGTTTAAAGGAGAAAATAAAGGAGAAGTTAACATGTGGGAAGAGCAAGGAGGAGCAGTCACAGACAGAGAGTTTTACAAGCACAGCCACAACCACTATATCCACTGGTGCAACCAGCCCCGGTGCTCAACCTGAGCATGAGAAGAAAAGTGTGATAGAGAAAATCAAAGAAAAATTGCCAGGCCACCATAGCCATTAAAAAAGTTGTGTGTAAATGTGCATGTGCATGCAATTTGCTGTCTATAAACTTTGTTTCTTTTGCCGAGGTGTGCATGTAGGTCTAGATTTGTTATGCAGGTAATGTGAGCCTTTGGGTTGTATTAATAAATTTATTAAGTTTTTACTTCCAGGTATTGACATGTAATAAATTTGTTGTAAGTTCACTTTAAATCTTTGATTTGCTGGTTTAAGCAGTTTTAATGCATAAAATGTTGTGTTCTTGTGATTTTGTAAAAAATAACACACAAATTATAAACTATCTTAACGATTGAATAAATAAAAAGAACAAATAAAACTTAATACATACTAGAAGAAAAAAAATGAAAGGATCGTCTCTTATCAAGGATAGTGTTTTATACTATCTAATTAATAGTGGTGTTTTGAATTTCTAGAACGTTTGTTTTCTAAGATATGATGATTTTGTGTGATTTATAACACAGAAAAAGCATTATAGTCTGGGTGCCAAGTGAACAGAAATTGTGTTTCTATCTCTAAAAGACTCTTATTCAAGAAAATATGAAATTTAAAAAGTAATTAGAATGAATGAGGCATGATGTATTTATAAGCAAACTCGAAATAGTTCATAACAAATCACAAACGCAAGGTAAATAGTCACATTATTGTAGACAAAGTAAACATATAGGAACATATGCTCTCTCGTAAAGAAATAAAAACATTAAAATATTGGACTTGGACAGGCCCATCTTGCTCGCCCCCACGATCAACATCAACCTATCCCAGTTTCAGTTTGGTGTATGGCATCACCCAAATGAGAGAGAGAGAGAGATCCTTTCGTATCCACTTTCCACAAAAATGGGATGCCCCTAGGGTCCAATCCAATATCCAATACTCAGTGGCAGTTCCAGGAATTTTGTTTAGGGGGTCATTAAAAAATTTTAATAAAAAAAGAATTTGAATATATCGAATTATCGACAAAATAAAATTAATACATGAAGTTTTACAATTTTCTTCTACAAGTTTTCAAATTGTAAATTGTTATATGATAGTTCATTATGAGTATCCATGCCCAATGTGAGTAGCTATGACTATGAGGCTATGACTATTTTATTTCGTTAAGTCTATCTAACATTTTTATTTTTATGCAGTTGTTATTATCTATTTGTTATTGTTTTTATAAAATATTTTAAACTAAATGACTAAACTAAACTCATTAGCTTCTTATTAATTATTGAGGCACACAACCACACTCATTCATACATAAACTTATACACTTTGGTCTAACTAGTCAAATGCTTGGACAATCACTAATTTTACAATTTTTTTCTTAAATTTTACTAACTTTATAAAAAAAAAAAAATTATAACATGATAACAATACACACACATGTAACAAACCATCTCTATTTCCTAATTATTAAATTATATAAATTTATATTATAGTTATATTGTACACACAAATGTCCACACACATCATAATTCACAAAAATAGCATTATAACAAAAAGTAATACATACTATCAATATTAGACATACTCACACATATAATATAAATTTATAAAAAAGAGTGATACTTACGATTCACAAACACTGACTCTTTACTCTTAAAGTTAGAAATACTTGTAATAAGGGTGTGCAAAATTTAAGTCAAGGTGTGCAAAAATATTTTTAAAAATAAATTAAAGTATTAAACTAGCAAAAACAAATTTTATATATATAATTTTTTTTTTTTCGTTGAAGTCAGGGGGTTCATTTGAACCCCCTGAATATAGAATAGCGCCGCCCCTACCAATACTATGGTATAAACTACAAATGTTTATAATCTTTATGATGTGGGATAATATATTTTCATCCATATTTCAAACAAGTACTTTGGAGTCAATTTTTTATCCATAATTGTTGTGAGCAAGTGATTATATGAAGTTATTCTCCTCATAAAAAAGAACGCAATCTAATATATCCACTTTTTTTTATTTTTAATTGTTTGAGAGAATGATTATATGACGTTATTCTCCTCATAGAAAAGAACGCAATCTAATATGGACCTACTTTAAAAGACTATGAATCTATCTTTTATTTTGGCTCAAAGTTGGTAACCACCCGCTTCTCAAAACTCTTTTTTTTTTTTTTAACAATCCTTACATGAATGAAATTGACTAAATACAATGCAAATGATAATGCCAACAAAGAGAGAGTACTTTCTCAAAAAAAAAAAAAGAGTAAATGAACAGTAACTATACGAGAGGTAGCTTGTGGCTTTCGACCTTTATTTGTGAAAGAGTATCAAATTTATAGGCTCTTTTTTTTTTCTTTTTTTTTTGCTGAATAAATTTATAGGCTCTTTAGTGAACATGATGTTAAACTATTCAATTTTTTGGGTAAACTAGGATTATAGAATTCATATTCACTTTCAGATATAGTTTTTGTTCTTATATTTGGCTATGAACAACTGATGTATTTCAAAAAATTTACAACTAGGTAGAGGATCCATCAATTCAGATAAAGATTTTGTTAGATGAATTCAATTTCACTATTGACAGTCTCTTTCCAAGAAGACACTTCAAGTGTGGACATTGCTTATTTGAAGTATCAAGGTTCATCTTGTAACATATATAAGTTAGAAAATCTAGGGTAAAAGATTTTGATATTTTGGTCTTTTTATTGCATCTTTGTTCATTCACTCATTTCTTCTGTCAACTCTTGATTAGAATAGTTACAGTTACTGTCTTGAAACTTCTCTAAAAATGGTTTGTCTCTAATTTAACAGAAAATATATACAAATCTTAATTTCAAGGGGTGAGTGATATTTCATAAACCGTTTTGGGGCATCATTTCATAAACCTCAAATAGGTAAAGTTGAATTCACCTATTAAAGAAAAAAGAAAAAAAAAAAAAAAAAGAAGATAAGGATTAAGACTTGGAGAGTTCTCTACTTAGTAAAGTTCTTTTAATCTTAATCATTTAATATAAAATAAATGGTTCAAATTATGCCATTCATAATTTCATTAATACAATTCCTAAAATAATAGTGAAAAAATAGTAAAATACATACAACCAGATTTAAGACTTTTCAAAATAACAAACTTAAATCATAATCACTAGGAGAGAGATGAAAAAAATGAGTAACAATTTAGGATTCAAGTTGGGTTTAGAGACTAAATTAGTCAATTTTGAAAAATCTTAGACCTAGTTAGCGTTAATCCAAATCTTAAAAGTGTTAGCTATATTTAATATTTATTAGTAAAATTTTCAATTATTTATTTATTTTTGTTTGCACCATTGTTTTAGGGACTGTGTTATATGACAAGATTTTGATCCCAGTTGATATAGTACATTACATCATTCACCTCCCTTACTTCTCTCTCTCTCTCTCTCTCTCTCTCTCTCTCTCACTCTGCTATTATTTAAAACCTCTCTTCCCTCTCTCTCTCTCTCTCTCTCTCTCTCAGAGTCTCTACAAATGATCTCACACTCCCAAACCCACCTTCTCTCCCAAACCCCACCACTCCTCTCCTTCTCTCCAACCACTTCTTCTTCTTCTTCTTCTTCTTCCCTCACTCTCAACACAAACCTCTCAAATCTTCGCTTCCCACAAACACTCTCTCTTTCTCTCTCTCATTCTCGCTCACCGACTCCAATGTCCACCAACTCCAAGCTCTCCAATGGAATCGACACCCTTCAACTAGACCTCCCGCAACAATCCGAGCTTGATCGTATTGCCCAGGTCGCCAACACGGTCGCCGACGCTGCCGGAGAAGTCATTCGCAAGTACTTCCGGAACAAGTTCGAGATTCTCGACAAGGAAGACCAGAGTAAACCTTTCTTTGATTTGAAAATTTTGTTGGATTGTTGTTTTTCTTTGGGGAGATTTTAGGTTTTTGGGTTGTTTTGGTTATAATTGTGGTAAAAAGTTTACAGTTTTGGGTTGTTTGGTTTGTGAGAAAAGGTTGGGGGGGAAAACGAAGTGATTGCATTTTTGTGTTGTTGGCTGTTTTGCATTGTTAAGAAATTGGAAAGGAAATCAAACTTTATGTCTTTGATAAACAAAGTGATTGGCATAGAAGTTGGGAATTTAACTTGGGAAAATTTCAGTAAGTTGAAGAATTTTTTATATATATGTTTTTTAAAGAGTGGGTTGACTTTGGAACTGTGTGATGTGCTTCAAATGGTCGATGACAGAATGGAGGAAAAGAAAAGGAATGGAATTTCTGGGTTATGTCTGTTTTTATGTGTGTGTGTGCTTTGCTGCAATCTCGTTCCAACCAGTCACAATACTTGGTGAGCTGGGTTGAGTGTTAAATTTTGAAAAATGAGAAAATTAAGAAGAATTTATAGGGAAAAAAAGAAGAAGCTTAAATGTCTGTAGCTTATGCTGTTTTGATGTTCCAAAATAATTATGTATTGAGTAAATTGCTGAATAAGAAATATAACATTTAATGTGGTTCAGTTAATCTCATTATCGGGGTTCTGAGAAAACTGAGGAGGATAAAATCTCAACTTTCTGAACTTTCATGCCTTATGCTGATTTGACTTCCTTGAACTGAAGTGCTTACATTATAAAAGGCTTAGTGGAAGAGAGACTACTGCATAGTTTTGACCCAGATTTTAGAGAATCACAAGTTAAAGTTCTTTTCTTTTTGTACTTTTTTGAACACCCAGGCAAAGAATAATGGTGGTAGGTTTAAATGATCTTGTTGCAATGCACTGCTAGTACACTACCTGTATGCTAGGTGTTGTTTCCTTTTCATTCTTTTCGTGTTCTATAAAATTTTACTTGTAAAAAAAAGGTTTATATGATCATAGTTGTCACATTATTTCTTTTTACTTGTTGCTTTAGTCATGTCTCACTTGATTTGCTGCAGGTCCTGTAACAATTGCTGATAAAGAAGCAGAGGAATCGATGGTTTCAATTATTTTGGAGAATTTCCCTTCACATGCAATGTAAGTTATGCAAATGTGATTACTATTTACAGAACGCAACCCACCCCCCCCCCCCCCCCCCCCCCAAAAAAAAAAAAATCCTACTTAAAATAAGCAGAAAGAAAATATGCTGAATCCTTGTACTTATTTTTTAGAGCTGTTCATTAGTCGGTGTGTAGCTTTTTTTTTTTGTGGGGGTTGGGAAGGGGGTTTGGCCATACCGACCTGATTGATTTTTCATGTTGGAAAGTTGAGCTCTGGTCTGCGGTTTTCTGTCAGTGCAGTTGGTTTGTGTTGCTGGTGGGCAAAAGGAAAAGGGACATTTTTGTAAAATGCCTGCCTTGAAGAAACCAAATCTGATTCCTGGTGGGTTTCTTGACAGATTGGCAGCAAGCTCAGACAGTGACGGTTTTTTGGCAGCCAATCTAAATTGGTAGAGGGGCAGACAATGCGGCTGGATGAGGAAAAAGGATGGGAGGCAGCAGAGGGGCAGAGGGATAGAGGGGGAACAAAAGGGGAGCAAGTTGGTGTGGTATTCATTGTTCTTCAAAACCTCTAGCTGAAGACTGCAACTAATTGGTTTTTTTCAAAAATCCCTTCCGACCCCTGCTGTGGACATCGTCATAAACTGTTGTTGCCAGTGGCCTGAACACAGTTTTGTCAGTGCTGGGCGATTTGGTCAGAGAGTTGAACAGCCTACTTCTTTTTTCCTTTCCTTAAATGGTTGAAAAGGTCACCTAACCTATGCCAAGTTCTTGTATTAAGCTTGTTAAGTCTAGATTTCCTTCTCTCAAGTCCCACATTATGATAATCTAAAGTTAAAGATATTATTATTTCTTTTCCTTCCCTATGTTTTCCTTAAGGACCTTAGCAATCAAATGGAAGTACTGATAGCAGTGGTGTGGGGTGAGGTTATGCATTCAAGACCCATTGTATGCATTTGTAAATTACTAATCGAAAATGAAAAGAAAGTCAGAGTTTGTATTATTATGAGAGATGATGTTTCATTTTTTGTTTCTTACCTCTAACTTATCACAAGATTTGTAATTGCAGTTATGGAGAGGAGAATGGATGGAGGTGTAAAGAGAAGTTTTCAGACTATGTTTGGGTTTTAGATCCAATAGATGGGACAAAGAGTTTCATCACTGGTATATTTACTTCTGTTCTTTAAATATTATCGTCATTGAGCTTAAGCTTTTCAAGCCATACACAACTAATTCTGTACTTCTCTTTGTTCCAGGAAAACCCGTATTTGGTACCCTCATTGCATTGCTCTACAGGGGTACACCAGTAAGAATTCCTTAAGCTACATGTTTAGTCTAAAGTTTGAAATCACAAATTTTTGGCTTAAGAAAGCAAGTTTTTTTTTTTTTTTTTTGGAGTTTTAAATACTCTTTTTAGAGAATGTTAAAAAGTAAGAAAGGAAGAATGGAGGGAAGAAAGTTGTCTTGATCACTTCAGTATATATATTGCTACCAATTGATAAGGGTTTTGTCTCTATTCAAGTGGCAGTTTGTAATCTCTAGGGCATGTGAGTTGACTTTACCCATTAATATATGTATGTGTGTAGAACTGTTTATCATGCTTGTCCTTGTGCTAGATTTCAATCATTTAATTGTCACCCTTCTTCTCATGAGTGGAAATATGCAAATGGATTTTAGTTAATTGCATGGTCAATTCGATTTGTGAAATTAATCAAAAACTTCTTGAAATTATAAGCATTTTTTTTTTTCAGATTCTTGGCATAATCGATCAGCCTGTTCTGAGAGAAAGATGGATTGGGATAAGTGGAAGGAGAACAATTCTAAATGGACAAGAAGTGTCTACTCGCTCTTGTCCAAAGCTGTCACAAGCCTACTTGTATGATTAGATATTCTTCTGAAGCAAAAAAAAAAAGGAAAAAAAAATGTTGGATGGGAAGTAAAAAATGTGATATATTTTCCTTGCATCAGCATTTTAGGTGGACAGATATTTGTGCATTAGTTCTGTGAGTAGTGATCTATATCCTGTTTCATTGTTGTATTTTTGCTATTTAGGTATACTACAAGTCCACATCTGTTTAGCGGAGAAGCAGAAGAAGCATTTGCTCGTGTTAGAAACAAGGTCAGTGTTATCTGCTTAAAATTAATTTTGAAAAAGAGGTTTTTGTGGTATTAAAAATACTACCCAATAATATCTGGTATTGCTGGATGTTCCTATAATGTGATTTATTAAAAAAGAGAATCATGATAACTTGGATATATTGACTGTTTTTGTAGTTTTTTTGTTACTCATCTTTTTCCTTTTTTACTTCATTTTAAGATTGTGCTATATGCCAGCATTTCTGACAAAATACTTTGACCAAGTTTGAGTCATGTTATTGGATAACTTGAAGTATAAAATGTGTTAATATTTTGAGAAAAAATTAGACTTTTGACCAAGTTACATAGTTTCCTCAGTAAACAATTCAACATAACATCTCTTACTCTGCCAAACAAATTGAAATATGGCTTATTGATACCCAATATTCTTTTTATTGTTTCTATAATCTACAGGTAAAAGTGCCATTATATGGTTGTGACTGCTATGCTTATGCTCTTTTGGCTTCTGGCTTTGTGGATCTTGTTATTGAGTCTGGTCTAAAGGTAAGCTGCTTTCATTTTCATTTGACACTGTTGATATTCCTAAGACACTCTCAACATATTTGGCAATGGTTATATCTCTGTTCTCATCATGGACAAATAAATGTTCCTAGGTATTCAAACAAAGGCAACTAGTGAACATGGCATGAGTAACATCTTTCAAGTAGATATTCCTGTCTGGGTTTTTGTCCAAGAAAACACATAGGCTGGAGGGAATTTTCTGGTCATTTTGTGATGGTTATTGGGGAAACTACCTCAATCTTATTTTCTTTAATATTGACCCCAGGGTTTTTCCATTCTGATTTGTGGTGCTCTTGACTCAATCGGGAATGGATAACATAATGCGACAATGTTAAAACCTTGTTGCTTTGTCAATCATATTATGTGGAACATAGAGCTATTATGCCCCCACCTAATCGACATTGTAATTTTATCTCAGCCATACGATTTCCTTTCACTGATACCTGTGATAGAAGGTGCTGGGGGAGTCATAACTGATTGGAAAGGAAATCAGCTTCACTGGGAGGCTTCTCCAGATTCAGGAATAACAAGTATGCTAATTAACTGCAAAGCTTTCTTATATGCTGTGACAGTACAAGTTGTTTCATTATAGTTTGCCAGAATTTATTACTTATTTTACATGGTCAAATCAAATTGATGAATTTAGTCATAAAATGCTTTCTTGTTTTTGCTTTATTTTCCAGAATTTAATGTAGTGGCAGCCGCGGACAAACAAGTTCATCAACAAGCTGTAGATTTGTTACAATGGCAATGAAATTTGTATTGATCTGGACCGCTAGAATTGAAATAATTGACAGCAAAAATCAGTTGGGAGGAACTGCTTGTCTTTTTCTTTTTTAAATCTGTGCATATTGAAAACAAATACAGGCTACTTTTCAATTTAGCTTATGTCATAAATTTCATTAGCCATATTCTCCTTCCTCAATTTTTTTTTTTTGATAATGCGATATATACAATGAGAGGAGGAGGTATTTAAACAAGTGTTAGTTGAGTTACAAGGTTCTTGCACCTTCCACCCTAATTTACTTTGTTGACAACTCTTAATTATTATGTCTGCATTTTCATTTTCATTTTTTTGTCGTAAACACTTCTAGACAAGATTCAAACCCTAAAAAAAAAAATGCTTTTTTTTTTTTTTAACGGATGAGTGGCTGTGTATATGGCTACAATAGTAGAGGTGTGAAACAACTTAAAAGCAATGCTTTTTCGATAGATCCACCAGTACTATGGTGGATTGGTATTTGGCTCATGTATTTCTTCCTTGGACATTGGCTTGATGTCAAACGGTTGATCCAGAGAAACAAAGTAGTTCTTAATATATTATGGTTATACGTTTGTGATCAATAATTCCTTGTGGCTAGAGCACGAGTTGATTCAACATGAACTTAAAAACAGGAGTTTATCGAAGAGAAATGTTATATCTACAATATTTTTACAACAAATTTTAAGTAATGAGTTGTTATTAGTTGTTATAAGTGGGCAAAAAAGTAATTTAAGTTGTAAATTCAAATTAGAATTAATAACTTACTACTTATAATTTGTTGTGAAAATGTTGTGGATGTAGCACTACTCTTTATTGAAACCACCAAAAAGCTAGCCTTAAATGTATGAGCAATGCTATAGACAACAAATTTTACAATTTTTTTTCACACCTTGTTGAGTTGGCAGAATATAATTGGTGGCAACAACATTGTCATATGAGATCACTTACCACCACTATCATCACTTTATGATACACTAATTACAGATTGTTACAATAATAGGTGTGAAATTTGTTGTCAAATTCAGTGTACTTAGACTTTCTCTAAATGTATATGAAAAAGAGAAATGTTAACCGAAGTCATAAGGGCATTGATTTAAAAAATAGTTTTAGAAACTTTCTTATGAAAAAAATAAATAAATAAAAAAAATAAAAACTAATTTTCTTTTACAACTTTTATATTTCTCATAAAAGTAATATCAAATTTTTTCTAAAATGATCTATTAACAAATGTTTTAAAAATACATGTTAACCAGACCCTATGAAAAACTACTAACTCAAAACAATCTCTTTCATATGTAGTCAACTGTAGCAAAAGTTGCACTGCCTTTGCAAGAGGAAACCTCAATTTCCATCTCTCAACCACAATCTCTCTCAGAAGTCCAACCAAGCAAAAGGCCTGCAAGCAGCATTTTGGTCTTCTGCCCTCACAAGTTGTCACCCAGCAAAAGGCCATCCATAAAGGTCATGCATGATCGAGAGTAAAGAAATGAATTTTCCGTAGTAAAATTTTTGAAAGCACCCATGTATGACTGATTTTTTTACATTGAATTTACCATCAAAATGGCCCGTATGGTCATTTCCATCTATACTTTTTTCCTCTCTTTTTTTTGCCCGAGTCTCCAAGACTCTTAGGGCATCTAATTAATTATCTAGTTGAGCACAGTGCACACACATATTATAGGAAGATATTATAGGAAGGAGAAATGGCAATTATATTTCACCTTGACTTGCCATGCCTCACGAGTTTTCCCTACCCTTAAGAGGTAATGGATTAGGGTAGGGGAAAGGGTGAAATTTTTGCCCTATGACCATTGGGCGTTGGAGCAAGGATGGAGGAACCACTGCCCAAATAAAATAAAAGTTCAGGGAGTTTCCTTGCAAAAGTAGCAGACACAACACAAGTCACACAACTGAAATTAGTGAAGACCCCACATTCTTGAGGGAAAAAAGGTGCTCCTAATTAATCCCTGCATATATTGCATGGCAAGGCATAATGTGATGAGAATATATGGTAGGAACCACTGCACACGATTGTTCTTTCTTTTAAAAGTTGTAGGTACACTATCTTTATCATTCTTTTTCGCTCAAAAACAGACAACATTTCAATAGTCTTCACATTCTGATCCCAACACAAATTTGATTCCCCCTTCTTTAACACACACCAATTATCTCTCTCGCTGTCTCTCTCTCTCTCTGAATGAGCATTATATAGACAAATAATGCTGGTACCATAACTTGCCTATATGGCGAGTTATGAGTAGTAGAATTGTAAAAAAAAATTGAGAGTTTTGTTGTGGTAAGTACTATAGCATTATTCTATGAACTTCACCCTATATATACTGGGTTCTTGTAATATATTATTCAGAAAAACTAAAAATGTAAATACTAAGAACTTACTGATGGGAATGTATAATAATCTCTTGCTTCCGCTCTCTCCTTCTCTCTTTCTACCTATTTCCTTTTTCTTTTCTTTTTTCCTATTATTTCAACAAAACTAATCATAGTTTCTCGCTCATGCAACAAACTAAATCCAAACTCCGGAGATGCATGGTTGTTTACATATTTAAGCTACGTTGACTGTTGATAATGAAAAGTGTATAATTTTTATTATGTGTTTTAACTCCCATCAGGAGCAATACCTTATCATCATGTATATATGTTTATTTGTGTTTATGTCATTACATGGTTACCCCAAAAAGTTCTAAACTAATGGAAAATAATTCCATGATTTGTGTTTCAACATGTACGCCATTTTTTTTTTTTTTTACGTACTTAATGCCAATCCGAAAGCCTGATCATTTATGCCAAGTTCAGTTTTGCTTAACATCTTGCTTGTTAAGCAATAGGGGTAAATTTGAGCTAGCCTTCTCTAGAATGGTGTCCAGGATGGTTATATATCAACCTTAAGTACTGTCTTTTTTGGTTATATATCAACCTTAATTACAGACAATGAAACTGTATGATATTAAGCTCCTTGGTTTATGATTCTTTTAACTTTTTAGGATAACTCTACTGTGTATTAGCCATTTATTGTTAAACAAGTGGTTAAAATTTTTATCATACTATTAGCATCTAGACAAACACACACAAATATATATATATATATATATATATGTGTGTGTCAAAGTTTATTGGTCAATACATGCAATTAGGTGTTTAAATTTACCGGGGAAATCTAATGTATTGCACTTAGGTATTACACCTAAATTTTATCCTATTTTCTTATACAAATCATATCTGTAATTTATTTTTTTTTGTACATATTATTACAATCTCTCAAAATATTTAATTTTTTTTGCTTTTAGCACCCTCACTACTACTTTTCTTTTTCTCTTTTATCCCAACTTTATTAATATCGAAGCCACTTCATTATAGATAGCAAACTATCTCAAAACCGTCCCACTCTTCTCCCATGTGAGTTTTCCCTTCCTTGAAGAGAGGTGGCATCCCTAATCAAACCTTGCCCTACCTTGTTACTATCCCTAGTGGATTATCTTAATTTAAGCTCTCCCATAAAAGAAGTTAAGTATAAATTTACATGTTTTGCGAAGATTCATACTCCACTCCATAACTTTGGGGATTTTTTTTTGGTCTATAGGATGCTTTTGATCAAATAAAAGGAATTAGTGGACATAACACATTTCATAAAATCCAGTACATGTAGTTCACTATTAGTATTAAACATGCCACTTTAACTAAATCTGACACATCCACTCTTCTAAAGATAAAGAAGCTGTATATATAACACATTATAAAGGTTCAAAACTTAGTACGTATGTTTTTATATGCCATATAATATAATATAGAAAAATACATACATAATACTACTACGTAGTGGATATCATTTACTTCATTTATTTAGGTACTAACACTCAGATTCTGCCAATCTGTTTCGCTAAACCATGCATCAGTTGGGTATGAGTTTGAAAGGAGGCTTAACAAGGGCTGGTGTTGGATCATATCTTCCATAGTCTTTGGTGTTAACCTTAAGAAGCCTTTCATGGATACTCTCCTCTTCATCGTGGTGTGATAGTTTCTGTGGTATTCCCTAGCCAGTAAAAATCAGACAATGAATTAGCAAATATGGAAATTAATAAGGGAAGCTATTGTGCAAGTAATACTGATCTTTAGGTTTCAACTGTGGACATGTGTGTTGTGCTTTTTACAAAAGAGAGAGAGAGAGAGAGAGAGAGAGAGAGGACCCTATTTATCAAAGTAATTTTACATGATTGCTACCAAAAAGTTTAGTAAGCAAATTTTCAGAGAAAGGCAAAACTTTTCAAGTTTGATTATGACAGTACTACATCCTTACTTGGTGATCGTGCATGGATCATCATTTGAAAGGAAAAAGATGCTCTCCATTTGAAATGGCTAACAGAAAGAAACAATAACCCCAAAAAATGGAAATAAGAGATGAAGAGTAAGTAATTTTAATTATAATCATTTTACAAACCTCATTAATTGCATCGGCTTCTTCAGCTAACTTACTGACCCACTTGGAATCTCTGCCTGCAAAGGCAAGTCAAGCATATAAATGGTGTCAACTTCTTCTCTGGCCATGCATATTTATAAAAAGAAATTGACATGCTTTAATGTATAGTAGATATGCAGCAAGAACAGCTTATTTTGTTCACATGCTTTGCACTAATAATAACCATATCAAGTAAAGAAGATTAGCATCAAGCCCATGAAACTTTTCATGAACAACTTAACACCCTAACATGGTGGGTGTCAGAGATAGAAACATAATCTATTTAGATTTTTGGTCTTCAATTTTATATATCTAATAAGCAAACTTTAGCTGTTTATAAATGTTGAACACTTTCTTTTATAAAAGCTCTATCAATGAGTACAATTTGCACCAAAGGCTGCAGCGAGTTAAAAAGACCCACCTGCAAGACAAGTTGATAAGAGTGATGCTGAAATAATGAGGAGGAAGAGAAGACTGACTTTCTTGAGTAGCATGAGACCCATATTAGCTAGGCAACTTTGTGTTTTCTGATAGTTAAGCTTTTTTTGGTTTTCTCATGCAAGTGTATAGACCAAATGATGCTTTCCTTTCTTCATTATAAGGAGCTTGAAATTTACTTAGCTAGGGAGTCTAGGTCAGAGAGAAAAATGAAAATTGACAGTTAATTATAAAGAATGTAAGTTTTACGCTCTTTTTGTTAAAAATTCAAACAGAAAAGGGAAAGGAGACCACTTTTCTTTTGTTGGGCACCAATAAGTCTAGGTAGTTAGTGGATTCATTATTGATATGTTAAATTAAGAAGACCTCTAGTCTAAATTATCACAATACCCCTCAATTTTATAATAATAAAAAATAAAATAATAATAATAATAATAATAATAATAAAATAAAAAATAAAAATAAACAAAGTTTGCTGATATTCACAACTTTTTTTCTTGATTTCAGTGGAAAACCCATGCGTATTGCAATCTGTAGCATCCAAGTGAAACGACTTTTGCTGATGCCAAAGAGACCAAGGTGAGAGTCATGATTTTCCATTTCCAAATAAGCTTATTCAAGATAGATTTTAATGGGGGTTGTGTTATTATATAATTTCAGCTAATTCTGTAGAGGCGGATAACGATAAGGTGCACATGATGAAAATCTAATTATGATCCAATGACCTAATAACCTGATTAATTATCACTTGAACCAATTTAAGTAGTAAAAGTTTACCAAACATAATGATGAAGCAATCACAAGAGTATCACTACAATACAAAAGCAGTAACATATGGTAAAAAATCAATGAAAGGACTCAGTGACGGAATGGAGGATCTCTTGAACAAATCTTCAAGGCAACAGTTTATACTTAAAATTCTCTCTTGGATCTAGTGATTCCCCTGAGTGATCCAGTGTTTTTAAGGTGCATTCTTGAAGTTTTTTTTTTTTTTTTTTTTTTTTTTTTTTTTTTCAATTTGTATTGATACTTTTCCTCAGTGGTTTGAATATAGTGCTCATTTATTATTGATTGGTTTTGTTCTCTGGGAGTTTGGTCTCTCCAGCGTACTTTTAACAATTATTCTAGCAAGTAGCAATATATAATACCATTTTTCTTAACCAAAAAATATGCTGACACACACACAACATGTAACTAAGCAAGCAATTCGTTTGCCTCCCACTGTAGCAACTTCAGAAGTCTGTTCTCTTCTATAGAATCTCCACCATGAACAAACTAGTCTGCACCAATCCAAAACTTTGGTACATCAATGAACTCACTAAAAAGGATGAAAAACCAGTTAATGATCACTGATTCACTTGTCCTAATATTCTTCAACTCTAGATCTTCAAGCAACTCCTAATTCAACACTTCAGTTAAACTAATATGCAACAATTACAACCCTTGTTGACACCCATTTTGACAGAAACTCATAAACAAAATCTAAATCCCAACACAAAATAACTAAAGCACCTAAGGCAATCATTTTCATAAATTTTTATGTGCTGCTCTCAATTTGCAAAATCTTGTATGCATGAGGCTAGAATTGTATTTTGGGTTTCAGTTATACAACCTAGAAAGGAGTGCAAACTTGAAAAGCATGCTTGGTGTGATTAGTGGATTATTACAGTATGCTATGCTTTAAAAAAACACATTAGGTTGGCATAAAATAGCTTTTATGGATGACTAGTGCTGTCAATTATCGTCAACGACAAGGACCACGCACCAAATGCCACTAAATGGACAATGGTGGAGAATAAAGAGCAACACTTTGAGGTTTAAATTACTCTTATCCATGCTTTCTTTTCTGATAAAAATTGGGGTTAGGACAGTCCCCCTTATTCAAGTAAGCCTTCCCTTCTTATCTGCATTCAATAATTGGTCATCCTAATCCCTAGTGGTAGGCTCATTTTTGAAACACCAATCAATGTTGAAGGCCAAATTGGACTAGTCTAGGTTTATGTGATCAAATGGTTAAGGTCTATGCCTTTATCTTGAACAAGTCTTGGTAATTCTATAAATTATATGCATTCTTAGACTCATAATGGAAATCTAATTGTGGGATCATTGTGATGTTTTGTCATTACAAGCATGCCAAAGGATGAAAACATGGCACTTTGGCAAAAGTTCCTCTTTTTGAGTTCTTCCTGGAAAAGAAT